>NW_009604853.1:394-1651 GCF_000690535.1 Cariama cristata
ATCCTCTGTATGACAAAACCTCTCAAATTAAGGGCTGGGAAAGGGTTTGAGCCCCCAGGGCTGCGGCAGAGGTGGGTCAGCGCTCTGCAGAGCCTGCAGCCATGGAGACATCAGTGACACAGCGCCCGACAAGATCCCATTGCTGTCCCATCCTGGCTGGGACATCCAGGGATGGGACAGTCCCATCCTGGCAGCCTCTGGGGATGATAAACCCCCTTGGAAGGCAGAGAGCAGGCAGGGCTCTGGCTCGCTGGCATCCCGGCGGGTTTACGAGGAGATTTTTAGCAGCACCAGGAACAGTCCCCGGATTAGAGCTACAGGCTTCAAAAGGAGCTGCGGAGGGCTGGAGTCGCTGCGGCTGAAAAGGGAATGCTGCACATTATAAATAGCTGCCTCACTGGCAGCACATCTGTTTCAGGCAGCAGCTCGGGAAGGCTGTGCGTGTTCTGGTTTGGCTATTTTGGGGGAAAGAGATTTGAAACTCACTCATTATTATTGTTCGCCCAAACGATGTGAATGATGCCTGCTTCTCCTTTGCCTCTTCAAAACAGAAAGCAAACCAAGGTGAGTTTCAAAGCTCACTGTGGTGTAAGGTTTGCTGGGAGGTGCAGCTCTCACTGGGAGATGGTACGAGCAGCCCGGTGACACCTGGATCAATGGGTGGTGGCACTAAACACGGCTGGCCATGGGACGGGGACAGCCCAGCCCTTGTCTCTGCTCAGCCACAAGCCACCCTACAGCCTTGGGAAGCCGTGGGGATGGGAGGGAGACAGGGAGGGGCAGGCAAGAATGAGGCCAAGGGCAGGTGTTGAGGTGAGGCCATAAGTGATGCTCCCCAAAATGCCATGGGCTCATCTGCGCCCACCAGACAGGACTGCCGCTGATCCCCCCACACCCCGCCATGGCTCTGGCCCATCCCTGCACCAGAGGAGATGCTGGACTCCCCCCCTGGACCGACCTTGGTGCAGAGAAGCAAGGCCCGGTGGCAGGACAAAGGCCACAACCCTAGGGATGGTCCGGCACCACTGGGGCAGGGGACAGAGGGATGTCCCAAGCCCAGCTGCCCTATCCCTCAAAGGGCTGACGTCCCGAGAGTGCGCGCATGTGCCGAGGAGGTGTGGGGCACATTGGAGCGAGCGGAGGAGGATGAAGAGGCATCCAAGGTCCGGCAGCATCGGAGCAGCCCCACAGCACACAACCTGGCCCAAGCGCTGCCGTACAGCCCAGCAACGGCTCATTAATCACTCAGCACCGCCG
>NW_009604854.1:0-4921 GCF_000690535.1 Cariama cristata
CAGTACCCCGGGGGGATGTGCCGAGCGAAGCCGAAGCGGGCGCGTGTCGGAGGCGATCACCGCTGTCGCACCGCCACCGCCGGCGGGGCTGGGGAGGCCGAGTCTGTGCTCTTGCGGCTCTCTCTGATACTTATTTACAGGAAATTTTAACACTAAAGCGTAGGAACATGAGGGTCAAACTGCCGTGTGAAGGTTTGCAGCAGCCTTCTGGCGCTGTCATGTTCAGTCTCTGCCAGTGAAGCGGGTGCTGGCAAAGAGACGCTACGCGGGATGTGTTTTCTCTACGGCAGGGGCTTGAGTGGACCCCGTGGGTCCGAAAGAAGCACTCACTGTCCCCTTCATACCAGTAGGCAACCGTTGAATTTGTTTGGAGAGAAGCAGCAGACTATATTTCTTTAATTTATATTGCTGTAATAACAAATCCTCTCTCTTGGTGCTCTACTTTATTAGTTTTCTTATGCGGTGTTCTTTCTTGGCTGACACCCATCATCAATTCTCCCATGCTGAGAGGACTGAGAAACAGAGAGTACTTGCTCTGACTGCACTGTCTTTCTCACAGGGTCTTCAGTGCCTCGCTTGGAAGTTGTACCTCTACGGCTACGGCAGTGGGAGCATGTGCAGAGATGTGGAAGAAAGTCCTTTAGAGTGCCCTGAAGTAGAAATTCTTATGCAGAAGCTGTATACCTTCAGCTGCCCCTGCATTGTTGAACCTGTCGTATGTAACAATGCATCATAACACAGCCTATAAATGTTGGGGATTTTCCAGTCATGGTAGGTTGACCCTGGCCAGCATGTAAACACCCACACTGCCTCTTGCTCACTCCTGCTCAGCGGGATCAGGGAGAAACTAGAAAGAATAAAAGTTAGAAAGCTCAGGGGGTGGGTTAAAAGAGTTTAGTAAGTGAAGGAAAGAAAAAAGTAATGCAAAGGAAATAACTCACCACCTTCCACAAGCAGATCAATGCCCAGCCAGTCTTCGAGCAATTGTCTACCCTGGAAGACAAACCCCGCCATCTTCTTATCCTGCTACCCTGGTTTTATTGCTGAGCATGACATTATATAGTATGGAATATCGCTTCAGCCAATTTGGGTCTGCTGTTCTGGCTCTTTCCCCTCCCAGCTTCTAGCCCTTGCTCACCCTTAGCCTACTTACTGAGGGAGCAGAACATGAAGAAGGGAAAGCCTTGACGCTGTGCAAGTACTGTTCAGCAACGGGCGAAACATTGCTGTGTTATCAGTGCTGTTTTAGTCACAGAATCCAAAACACAGCAGTATATGGGCTGCTATGAAGAAAATCAACTCCATCCCAGCCAGACCCAGTATCTCAATTTTAAAAAGAACTCAAATCTAAAGAGAATAGGCAAGGCTTTTAGGCCAGGGGAGGACAAACAAGATATCCCACCACCTTTCCAGGCAACACAATCAGCTTCAAGCTTTAAGTAGTAGAGCTGCTGAGTCTGATCATCTACTAGACATTCGTTCTTAGTTTTGACATCAGGAAATTAATCCTTTTAGTTTCTGCCAGTACTGAGAGTGAATCTTGCTGCTCTACATTATTAGCTAGTTACAATATCAGCTAAGTCACAACTTTAGCTGTGAATCATGGTCTAAAATGGGCTTCAAGTAAGTTCACTCAAAGCGAAATAATGGCAGCCAATGCAGAGCCACTGACTATACCGGAAATGCTCTGCTGTCAATTACAGAGGTCACCTACATCTACAGCTTTATTTTCCTCATTGAGACCTAGACTGTGCCTTCCTCTCCAAGTGGAAAAAGACTCGGTGACTGAGCCTCTCCTTCTCTTCATCTTGCACTCTAGAGCCATATCTACTTAAATGCTTGTAGCAATGACTATCCCTCTACTGAGAGGATGTCTTCCTTTTCGGTGTCAGATGAAATACAGCTGTAGTTCACTCCTGGTTTTGATACTTCAAAGAGGTCTGTTGATGGAGAGAAGCTGATTTAAATCTTCATCTTTAAGCTAACATATTTAAGTGTACTAACGTCTTTTTCCGTGGTCTAGCATAGTATCCACTTAAACTTAAATAGTGACAGTACCGTATTTAAAGGCTTTTTGAAATGCTGCAGCCAATACTGGCGTCTCTAAGAAACTTGTCCCTATTTTTCCCCAGAATTGTCATAAACATTTTCAAGTCACCACAAAATCCAATCCTGATTCAGGGCTGAACCAGAATTGTGAGGGAGATCCCAGACTCTACTTCTGTCCTTGGGCCCTGTTGCAGGACTGGTTTTTATGCAGGCCTTCTCTATGAAGTTCTAATCACTGCTATACAATTATGAATCTATCTAACTGGTAGTTTTTAAAAACTGTTGTTAGCTACCATTATTGAACTTTACATGCAGATAAGTCTCTCAGCTATGTGTTGTTATATGATAGCATGCAGCTACCTGTTTGCATCAGAGACAAGATCTACTTAAAAGAAGAAATGATGCCCATGTAGCTGGTGAGGATAATAAAAATTAGTACAAAACCATAACTTTGAATCAGTCAGCTTGAAATTTTCATTAATCTGGTTCAAAACTGCCCCCTACAGAGTATTTAAAACTCTAAATAAATTCCCTTCAAAATCCTCCATTATCAGTGGGATTGGCATTTAACCTGATTCTGCGTAACCACTCTAATAGCAGAGTAAGTCTTCAGAGTTTTCTTCAGCATCATAGGTAGCTTTTGGTCCCTCTATATGCAGAACACTGAACAGTCAGTACTAAACTTATTTTAAAAAGTTTTTGTCTCACACCCTAAGACAGTTTTGCTTTCAAGAAGAGTTTTCCCATGGTAACATTCATAACACTCATATATGTTAGCAGGATATGTAGCCTAGTAGTCCAGTTTATTTTTCTAAATAAATATATGGGTCTATATGTCCTTAGGAAAATGCTGTCTGGTTAAGAGAAGCTTAGTGTTGCTGATTTGTGTTTACTTGAGGTTTTTTGTTTAGCTTTCCAAAGTATGTTCTGCATTCTCCTAAAATAGACCCTTTTGGACTTCTCTGGCTAGTGAGGCCATGTAGTTTAACTCATTTAGATGCTGGGAAATTTTAGATGCTGACACAGAACCATTGTTTACAATGCAAATGGAGATGTGATTGTGGCAAATGAAGGTACGCAGATAGCTTTAAGATCACAGACTCCACTACCCATACCAGTATTGACTATGATCTGCATGTGCTGCCATCTCACCATTTTTTTCACCACAGTGTTAGTCAATGCGGTTTGGGAATTAGGTACTGCTGTATACTGCATTGCTCAGACTAAAACTGGGGTACTGTGCCCCAGTTACTCTGTTTTGGTTAGCCGTTCTGTGTTCACTGCTGTACACCGCAGGGGATTCCTCAAGAGCACAGCTTCGCTTCGGGCCACTTCCATGTGCCCCATGGGCACCTTTATGATTAAAGCAAGCCAGAGCTGTTAGGAATGCAATCCAGGCTCTCCTTGCTACGACTCTGCTCCCCACCTGCAAAGCTACCCCACTGGTGGGATGGAGTTAGTGTCGGTGTTTGAGTTGCTGCAGCGTCCTTACATCCCATCCTCAGCTGAACGTACTGCAGCCAGTGGCCTTAGTGTAAGCCAAAACTGAATCAAGCCAACAACGGGTCATGTGTCTCGAGGCCTGGAGTCTGTTTCCTTTGCATCTTGAACAGAATGAGTGCATGCTGGCATTTCATAAATGACAAATATACAGTAATTAACACACATTTGTGAATATCCTGCATAATTCAGCTTTGGTCAAAAAAAAAGTTTATAATATATCTGATAAGGTAATGTAAGAACATTTTCTTTTTACCAGTGCAAAAAAATAGGTATGTAATTAATAACTTCCTTGTGTGGGCTTATCTGTAGTAAAAGTTACATCAGACCTGCACTTTGCTCTTAACTGACATGACTGATTGCGATGACTCCAGACTATTTTCTTGTCTTGTTTTGTTGCCAGTTTCAGGTAGGACTGGGACTGGGAAAAGAGCTAGAGAAAATTTTTCAGGTTACAAGAGACTGGTAGAGCCCTCGTAGAGGTAACTGGTGAGCTAGAAAGGGTTGAGGCCTGAAGCCACGAGGCAGGTACAAATTGGAAGCTGCAAAAAAGGCTTAAAAATGGATTAACCAAATAAATTATGTTTAATTCATGACATTTGAATCATTTCAGAACATACAAAAAAGATGGTACTCCAGAAGTGGGATGACTTCAGTGACATATTTTGGCAAGATACGCTTTAGAAGTGTGCTGTGTAACAACAGCACTGAGGAAGATATCACAGCTTTGATTTAATTTTTTTAATGTGTTAGTATATGCTTCTTTTGATATTCTAATGCAATTGTAATATTTGGAGTGTCAGATATCTGTATTCTTACAGTTGCCTCTAATTCCCTGAGCTTTTCCATATTTTATCATGTCGTGCATTTAAATGCTGCACCACTTTCAAGAAGTCCTGTGCATCTGACTCTTCCTGATAAATTATTAGCTCGAAAAGAAATATATAATCCTTCAGGTCGAAATATACCATTTCAAGTGAATGACTCGTATAAAAATCTTTTAACAGTTGCGTACAAGAGAAAAAGACAAGATCAACTTTTCTATTCCATAAAGTATTCATGTTGTGATTAAGACCTTTGCTTTTGATTAAGAATTACTAATGTTATTACTAATACTATTATTACTATTACTATTTCTATTGCCATTGCTCTCACTGCCGTTGTTGCTGCTGCTGTTACTATTGCTATATTATTATTGCTGTTACTTAGTGTTACTATTATTACTGTTATTATTTTGCTGATTGTTGTTCTGCAGCAAAAATGTGAACATTTAAAATCTTTAAATAAAAAAAAAAAATCTTGGTGTCTTAAACCTCTTGGTTGATACCCTAGAGTGTGAACTTTTCCATACTTGAAAAACCATCGGGTTTAA
>NW_009604854.1:4952-13902 GCF_000690535.1 Cariama cristata
TGCCAGTCTCATCTTCATTTGAGTGCTATAAATCTCTAACAGTATGTTTAGGAACATGGTTAAACTTTGGGTTATTTTTGTGGCACAATGAATCAGGAAAGTGTTATCTCATAAAACACTGAAATGCATGTGTTTATTCTATCATTAAGATCCCATGAACAAACAGAAGCAACTTCGTGTGAAATTGTCACATGAGAAGCATAAACATGGTTTTGCCTCTATTTGGGATAAGTTATGCTTCAAATCATGTATGAAGTTTTAGAAGCAGTTATTATATACATATAAGTACATTCCTTTCCCTGATGGGTACGACTTCAAGCTTCTGACTCTTTAATGGTTATAATGAGTAATATATGTTTATAGTTAGAAAACTGACTGTATAAACAATAACTCAATGTTCTGTAAAAAAACGTACTAAATCGATTTTCCCTAGTCTCCAAATGAAAGCATGATTATTCTCACTGAAAGTATTTGAGCTGTACTATTAATACCTAAGTCAGCTGTACTATTTTTGCTTCCTGGAGCGGTTTGCTCTTTAAATAAATTAGCGTTCTGATTCAACAGGATTCCTCCTCTTTAATAAACACGTAAGTACATCCTTAAATTTTATTAACATCTATTTCCTTGAAGCTAAATAAAATAAAGAATACTTTCCAATAGGCTTTTTAATATGGTTGTGCCTACTGGGCAAAGTGGAAACTAACCCAACAAATTGAGGGCCAAATTACGAAGTAATTTGAATGAAACTCCTGTTGACCTTAAGAGGATTTTTACTTGATTAAGAATAATGGAATTTGGAACCAAGTAAATGTGATTCAAGGGTCGAATGAGAATGTGCAGTTCTTACTGCAGTGAGCCTCCCTTCCAGGGCACTGCCTGTGTGTGCAGAGCACAGACAAGTGCAGGGATGTTGCACGGGATATCCCGTTTCTATTCAACCTGACTGCGTTTTAGTGCTTTCTTATTAGTCAAGCTGGAGGAGACAGGCAATGAGAAGGAAAGTTCTAATTAGTACATATATTTTGCCTTTGATAACTGCTCAAAATGGTAGACAGAACATTACCTACATTAAATGCATTTCATACATACTTGTGATTGTTACAAGAGCTTTCTTTAATGAAGTATTAAATTTACATATAAAATTGTTTTCAGCAAAGTACCGAGAACTGGATCTGCTAATAAGCTTTGTTCTGGTTGGAAACCAAACGGAACCACAGAGTCCCAAAATGCCAGAAATAGGACAATAAATATTTCTGGCACAATTTCAAAGGTGCATAATGCCAGACATAGACATGTAAAAATAATGGCAAGCTCTACAGAGATTATAAAAGAAATAAAATCACAGTTCGTAATTCATATAATCATGTTAAATAGCAGGCTTATAAACCAATTCATATAATAAAATCCACATGTAAAAGTATCTGTGATTTCATTCAGTTAAAGATGACAAATATTAGAGCTCCCCTTGAAAGCAAATATATATCTCGCAAGCTGAAAGACAATGAACAGTTGCTTTGTGTTAATGTTTAATGGTATAACCTCTGTTAGTCTTTTCGCACATGTGATTTTCTAGTAACTTTTCAAAGAATGTGAAATTTGAAAGCGTTCAGAATTTCAGAACATATTTCAGCTACTGAGTATCCTTTACTACAACTATTACTGCTTCAAGTTTAGGTAATTTAAGATCTGAATTTACGGTCCCTTCATATGCAAAACTCCCAGGCAACATGATTTTCTCATAGTATGTCATACTAATAAATGTCTGAAACAGAGCTTGAATGAATTATATTAGAAGGATGTCAAAATATATTCCCTTTCTTAAAATAAAGCTGTTTCATTAAATACATATAGAAGATAGACAAAAAGCAGAACTTCTACTCTAATCACTCCAGTGACTTCAAATGATAGGATTCAAAGTCATTCCAAGCTGGCTTTGGCTACACAGAGGTGCTTAGGTAAAATTACTGTCTTGAATTTTAAAAACACATTTGGGAACTGACTTTTCAGAGCAATGAGTTGGGGTTTTATTGACATTTTTGGGGTACTCTCCACCTTCCAGTCATAAACTGACCCGTAATCAACCAGTGGACCCATAATCAACCAGTGAAAAGTAAGGCTAATCATAAAGATGTAATGAGTCAAAGGTAAAGTGCAGATGAGATGTGGGGGAAGAGAAAAATCCAAAATAAAACTTCAGTTCTTTAGGTAAAATAAACCAGAATAAAATGCATAGAAAAGGCTTATTTTCCAGCACAAGCAGCACATCAAATTGCATCCTGTTGAGACTAAAGGAGGTTACCAGGAAATAAAAAAAAAAAAGCATGTAGTAAAGTCTAGGAGTTTTGCTTTAGGGCAAAATATATATTTTTGTTAGGTCTGGGTTATTTTATTAAGTAATATACATTTATCAATACTAGATCAGTTCATTCATGCCAGAAAAGCAGAAAAAACTGCTCTAATACATTTTGTGCTTGTCAGTGACTTAAGTTCTTTATGAAGGATAGTAGTTTTACACATTGCTTTAATTATCTTCACTTTAGGACAGATGGATGCTAATCCCAAACATCTTAATCTAGTGTACAATGAAAACTTACTTATTCTCAATTTTGTTAGCTGCCTGTCTTAGCAATTTGTTCTTTAAAACATCACAACCTCTCTTCATTTTCACAAAAGTTCTAACACCATAGTGCACTGAGAAGACCAGTGAAAAATAACAATATTTGGCACATTGCAAATAAAACAGTATTGTCTTACTGATGGCCCATCTGCCTTTTGTTTCTTTCCCTGTATTTAAGATGTGAACAGTTTGTTGGTGCTGTCTCTGTTTTATGCTTGAATGACCCATGGCTAGCAAATTGGGTCCTGGGGTTCCTGGAAGCTTCCACAGTGCAACTATCCATCTCCTGTTCTGTAATGTACTAAATTATACCTATCTGATATATGTAGTGACAAATCGTAAGATTTCCTATTTGGCTTGTTTGCTTACTCTTTGATTTACCAAGAAAACTTTCAGAAAAGTTTTGTGGATTCAGATGAGATACTGCAAGGCATCTGATTTCCAGAAAGTACTAATTGTCAAACCTTTGAAAATGAAGTCTTTTTAAGGTGTCTTGAGCTTGGCTCAAGTCTTTTTAAAATGTCAAGAGCAGAAGAATCCATCCATACTTTTTAGGCATTTTTTTAATCTTGACCTATGCATCTTCCTATTTTTTCTATTTTTTAGGAAAATAACTTACGATGTACGCAAATTATTTTCCCTTTTTGTTGTAATATAACTAAAAATTAACAGTAAAACCTAATCATTACATTATTGCTGAGAAAAGTGCAGGCACCACACATATTTCTAACCATCTATAAATGCATTCCTACAAACTTGTTTATTGGATAAGTCTGGCTATAAATTGGCCAGGACACAGAACTTTATATGAAAAGAGCAGAACATTGAACAAAAACGTTATAAGTCCACAGTATTAGATTTAAAGTAAAGTAACCACAAACTCCTAAACATGCATCCCAAACCTCACAATCTTTATAATGAAAGGAAAAGACCACATCATATAACTGTCTTAGCGAGGCAGTTTGGCATTTAACTTGTTTATTTTTCAGTTAAACAAAATCCAAATATCTCTGGGGAAGACAATGCTAATAACAAACATAACCACATAAGCTTTGTATATGAAATTCAATTTTAGCTTTAGTAGGGCCTGTCAAATTGGAAATTGTAGTAAAAAGCCAATAAACCTTAATCAAATTCTATCACACAGCAAGATTGGGCATTTCGGTTTTACCCAGTTTGCTCCAGAATTTCTGGTCTGATCTTGAGTCCTGAAATACTTGCATATTCCTTTGATATTATTCTTAGCTTTGCAAGTAATTTACCATACTTTTTAATAAGGAAATTCCATCTTAATAGAAGAAATCCTGCTTAATGAGCACATTTGAGAAAAGGAAGAATTTTATTTTTTTTTTAGTTTTTCTGGTGATATTAAGAATTTTCTTGAGTATATGATTCCCTACTGGTAGAACTGCTGTTGATTTCCCTAAGAGCAAGAAGAGCCTCCTTGTGGAACAGCCATCTGCAGTCTGCTGATTTTAAAGCTCTCCGGAAGACACTTCTTTAGCATCGCTTTCAAAAGTATGTGCATTGACATCTATTTGTTAAATTAATTTTTATATATCTAAAATAATTCTTTGCTTCTTCGCACTGTGCTTAACTGTTTTTATTATACTGGCATCGTCTTTCATTCTTTAACACATGCTTTCCTTAATTTAGAATTTACGCCTTCTCTATTCTTTGAGCATTGCATGAAATTAGATCCTAATCCTTCATCAGAGCCTAAGTGGGATATTTTAGCTGCATGCTTCCCCAAAACTTTGTTAGGGTTCTACACAGTTGTAGGGGCCACGTATAATGCAGGACTGAAATATGAGTCCCTCTCATAATTCTGTGACGCGAATCTCCTTAATTGCCTAGCAATTTTAATCTATTCTTTCTACTCTTGCCCTTCATAACTTTTGCAGACTAGCAGAGTTGCAAGACAGTGTATTTTTTTTATTTATCATTGCTGCTGTATTATCTGAGCTGTGCATCGGTCCAGAAGATGGTTCTGTTCATCTAGTTTTATAACACCCATGCCTTCCAAAGTGACAGTTTGTGTTGGTTGCCATAGTCGAGAAATCCCACAGATTCTGACTTCTAAGGATGAGCAGACTACATAAAGCATTGAAAGGAGGCAGTTAGAACTGGAAATGTTAAGCATGTAAAAAATGGTAGACTCATCTGCTCTAAAGTCTTCCTTGGGCGTTCAAATGTTTCCTCACTCTCTCATTGCTTTATTGAAAGGCTATTCACTTATTAACTTGAATCACATTACATACATTTTCACATTTTCAGCTAAACTCTGCCTGCAGATGAACACAACCAACTCTTTGACTTCAGCAGAATTTTGAGCGAGGATATCTACAAGCTCTGTGCTAGAGGACAAGGCTTCTATCTTGACTGAAATAATGGAAAAAAGCCTTCGTAAGTTTCCAAAAACAACCTAGAGTAAGAGCTAGCACCCTCAGTCTTTACCTCAGATCTCAAAAAAGAGAAAAGGCACTTCACTGGTGCTCTTAATTGTGACAGCACTCATGGCACATGTATAAAATATTTTCATTTCCAAAAAGGTCTGTGTCTCATCTACTTACAGATCCACCAACGAACAGTTCTTTCAGCTCATATTGCATCTCCCAGAGAGTCTTTTCACATGACCATGAATGCAGACAGCAGAACGGGAGGAACAGTGGTGGGAACCCCTCCATCCACAGCTCCAAAACCACGCTAGTGCCATCAGACCCATGACACTGGTCACCCACTTCGGGCCATAGCTGGACTTGCCCTGCTGTGGTCAATCAAGACAGGGGAAACATTCATACCCAGTACACAGTCAAAACCACACATCTCCATTTCAGAAGTGTGTGTGTTATGAGGAGTTGGTATCTGGTTCATTGTATTTTTAAAGTCTTTCTCTTTGAAATGAGAATTCAATGATCCACTCAGCTGCATACAATTAAGAGCAGCAGCTCGGCATAATAGGGTGAGGAACTTTTAATGGGTGTTTATAGGTTGAAAGCATCAAACTGTCTTTTAAATGAAAGAAGCAGTAGAAGAAATAGTAAGTGCTAAAAGATAACTCAGAATTTGGTGTGCCCTTAGAAGAGGAAGATCTGCTATGCTTGAAGCTTCAAAATGCCAGGCCTTCAGAAGACCTCTGTGTTCCAGTATCGCCAATGAGGAGAATGCAAGACTACTTTTTAAAATCTTACTCTAAGGAAAATTTAAAAAAAAAAAAAAAAAAAAAAATTTGCCCTAGCATTTTTTAGCTGCTTGGAAGGTTAAAAACATTCCAGCAAATGGGTCTTTGAGGTATGTGAGGTAAAAACAAATATTTCTCCATTAAATGGCTACACTAGCATAAAGAGAAATACTTACTAGACTTAGGGTGGGAATTTAGGGAATAGTATTTTTGCTTTTTTTAACAGGAAATACTGTTTAGGCATTTTATATAGGGGGTTCTGCATTTGTGAAGGGATAATTTGCTCTAAAATATGTGGGCAACCAGCCTAAATTCTCTAATTGAGTAGTTTGCTTATAACCCCAGGCCATTAGGTGAATGTAAACTATTACAGGCTTAGTAAGAAAATAGTCCCATTAAGATTTTTGTATTTGTATGTGGTTGTGGGTTAGTGTGACTGTTTCCAAAATGATGGATTAATGAAAAGGTCTTTTTTTTCTGAGTTTGCAAATACCCGCTTTGAAATACCCGAACTCAAATTAAGCTGAAGAGTTCTTTTTTTCTATCAAAAAATACCAGATCAAGGCTTAACTACTAGTTCCAGTGTGAGTTATCTAGGATAAATTACAGGTATGTTTGCAACCTTTACAAAATAAATATTCCTACAGAAATACCTAATTCAGTTTTTGCTCCATATTTCTTAAACTCTCCTTAATTTTAAGTGCCAGCTATTAGTGCAATAAAAAATGTCCTCTGTCCTCTGAGAAAACCATGGTCTTTCTGGAAGTGTAAGTATTTAGCCTTCATGCTTTGTACACGTACTTCAATTGCTAATGTTAAGATGTCACACAGGCTGCTTGTAGACTCATATTTCTATAAGGAAGGAGACAACTTTATGTGCAGTTTCTTTTATACTGCTAGTATTAAATCTTGTATTCTTCACTACATAATACATCTCTCAGTTGAATAGTCTACTGCTTTTCCTGTTCCCAGGCAAACTTTAGCCTATCACATTTTATTTTTCATGGCCACTGTATGTACCTAATTTGGTAAGATATTAAGAAGAGGAAACATCACTTTAATTAAAAGTAATGGAAATAAGTGACCTGCATATAAACACATTGGAAGTCAGCCCTAAATTCACTGATAATTTCCAGCATCCAGCCTCCTTCCCCCAAAACCTGAGAACGAAGAGTTATGAGAAACTCTGAAGTTTATGAAATGAGAAAAGTCTTGTCATATCTTTGGTGCAGAAAGTAAAGAAAAAGTGCTTGTGTCAATGGTGCCTAAAGTCCAAGGGAGAAATGTGACCACAGAGGCAGACAGTTCTGCAGATGAAGTGAAGGAGGGATGCAAGTGTAGCTCAGCATCCATTGGACTCTGGAAAATATTCACCTAGCAAAAGAAATGCCAGATCTGAAGACTGCACAGTTTTCATGTGAATTGACAAGTTCATCAATGTAATAGGGAGTGAAAGAATTAAAAGAGAGAAGCAGAGATCAGAACATTTTGTATCCGGGCCGCATAAAACTGAAGCAAAATGTTGGAAGAGGAAGCTACACACTGAAAAAAGGGTGGTAATGCAACATACAAATAATCTGGTTGCTCAGGGGATTAGAAGGAATAACCCCAAGGGCAACTTGCTAAAGTATTAAGAAACTATGTAAAGGGGATTTAGTAAAAATAGAATGGTCACGTGGCTTGTTCTGCTTCCCTTATAATGTCAAAAGATTGTAAGTTGTTGATGTTTTCCCATTGTGTCAGCAATATAAGGGATTTTATTCATTAAGTAAAAGAGTGATAAATAGGAGATCCCTGTTTTGAGGATTTAACAATGTTAAAAGCACTGCAAATTCAATAAAATAAAGCACAAATACAAAGAGTGTGAACATAGAATAAGCATATAAATACAGTCAGGAGGGAGCACTATGTGCAATAGTAGGTTGCTCTGGCTATACCTAAAAGGTCTGATGTAGATGGAAAGGAAAACCAGTAAAAGTCAAAAATTGAGCATTATAGTCTGAATTGGTTATCAGGACAACCATTCAAGAGAAAACATGAAGATTTCAGCTGTAGATTTTTTTTTAACTTAATCTTCCTGGCATCACAAACAAACCTACTTCAGACTTTCCTTCTCACACACAAAATCCTCCATAGGCATTCCCATGCCCTCATCCTTTCTGTCCCATACTGTCTGCAGAGACTGGGAACTTGGAAATTCAAGAGAAACATTATTCCAGGTCTCAGTTGCATGGCCTGGATCTACATGGTTCACAGTTACAGCTACAGACAATTGCAATGAAAGGGGAAAGTATATTCAAACCCCCTTAAAAATTTACAGATGCAGTGCAGCAAGCACATCTGCCGTGGGAAGGTGGAGCATATTCATGGCAGATAGATCTTTAGAAAATTTATTTACTAAGCCCTTACACATTGCCACTCAGGATGTGTGAAATAAGAGCCTTATTCATTGGACAAATTGGAAAAAAGCACATCCCTAATTTAGGAGAACTCTTCTGCTAGTCTTAAGTTGTTCATCCAACAAGAAACTTTAAGATTGGAGTTTCATTTTTTACTTTGGGGAAAACAACGTATTTGTAATAGCTTAACTTCTGGTGCTAAAATTTTCAAACATTGGTCAAAGGCAGATACACAAGCATTTGGTGTGAACAGTGTAAGTCTGAGTATCAGGGACAATGGACAATGAGGTCTTCTAGGAGGTGTTGGAAACCTTAGCTGTACAGAGTACTATTTGCAGTACTTGAAGATTAAAACTCATATGCAGGCAGTTTGATGGCTGTAACTGTACAAATTCAGGTGTTTTCCTGGAGTCATGGATTAATTTTCAGTTGTTCATTTGTGTTTCCTCTTCTGCCATCAGGTTCCCGGCAAGCTTGGCCTTCAGCACCGTTTTAGACTCCAGGTTTTGCTGTAGACCGATAGAGCTGGTGCTGTGGGTTGTCTCTCCAGAGGAAATTAGAAACCAGCCCTGAACATGGAATATAAACCGAACATTGAACCCTGAATATAAAAACAAATGAAAGTTTTACTAACTTCATCAAACACACTTGAATTTCTTGCAGTACAAAGAGGCTGTGCTGGTAAAGGTTCTCTGCAAGAAGGCTGCTGCTCTGAGGAGTCTGAAATCCTCGTTGAGAGCACTCACACTCTTT
>NW_009604854.1:13933-29574 GCF_000690535.1 Cariama cristata
AAAGTAGACTATGAACACTCAGCATTTTGCCTGTGATGGTATTTCTGAATTCCCCAGCCTCTGGTTCTTCCCACCCATCTGACCAACCGAGAAAAACAAGCTCTACAATGATACAGAAATGTCTCCATTTCCATACATGTGACACAAATGTCTTTCTTACTCAGTTTTGCTGCCATCACCTTTCCTATTCCCCACCTTGTCGTACACAGTTTGGCTGTCTCTAAGGTCAGAAGTAAGACACTGCAGCCTTTAAAATATGGGGCAGGATGGGGATTTTGCAGATGTTCCAATACTTGGGCAAATTCTCCTGGGCAGCTTTCACATCCTCTCTTCTGTTTGCTCTCTTGACTGTCCTACTAGGAATGTTTGCAAAACAAGGAATTTGGAGTAAATATTGCAAAATACCTGCAGCCAGTGTAAGTATGAGGATCAGGTTTCATACACAGATACCTGAAAATTTTCTAAGTGGCATTAATTGCTCAAGAAGTCTGAATCAAATAGTTGTAATCAATCAGCCTTGGAAAGTAAATACTATGAAGCAAAATATAATAGAGGCAATGGAGACTAAATTTTGTCAAGAAAATAAATGGACATTTATTACGTTCGGAAATTTTATGAACGCGAGACACTGAATACTTCTGAAAATCAAACCACTTCTCACTGTGGAAAGATGTAGTTAGTTACCTTCAATCAAAATTGTTCTAATTTGCCCCATAAAATTTCTTAGTCAAGAGATTGCTCAGGACAAGCTAAAACCAAAATAAATGTCAACTGTTAATAATTTTACAGTCTACGAAGAATTTGGCAAAGCAATGACATGGAAGGGATGAAGATTCGTGAACAATTATTTTTTAATGAATCCTCCATTCTATTTCTACAGAATTCCAAATTATTTTTCCCCTATTCAGCTTTTCCATAACATCACTGGGGATGAGCTTCATCTCTTGTATCAGTGGAGGAGCCCCTAGGGCAAAGCTGGTTTGGTGGTTTTGAATAGGTAGCTCAGCCTGGCTGTGCAGGACCATGCTCCATCGTACATGCTGCCTTTTAGCAACTGTAAACTGCTCTTTAAGGTGTGTCCCTTCTGCTGCTGTCCATCTGCGATCATGTTCCATTCTTAATCTCTTCTTAGACCTTTTGACTTTCAATCTTAATGTCAATGTAGCTTTAAACTGTTCTTTGAAATTATGTTTAGAGAACGATGAATTCACAGGAGACTTGATTTTAAAAGTACAGGCTGGACATAAACTTCACCTACTATGTAGTCGTATCATGGGTACAGGAACTGTATCTAGCTTAAACCCAGGGAAGAAAGCCCCAGGATCAAAGCCAGACTTTGTAGACATATTTAACTATGTATTACTGGTAAAGCAATAAAAGCTTACAATATGGGCTCTATTCACAAAAAGGACATTGTTTTGTCATGTTCTTCTTGTAAATTCCTTATGCATGAGTCAAAGTGTCATTTTACATGAGATTCATAAAGACAAATGTCAGTTCTACATGGGTGTACCAATGTGTTACAGTGTTTAATCAAAAGCAAATGTGCATGTTGAAATCGTATGTGTCATTAAGAGCATTTTTGCCCATAAATTGGAACTCCTATTATGGTCAACAGACTGAACTCCTATGCAATAAAGCTGCACTAGGCCTTCTGCATTTCCTGAAAAAGTAGGCTAAATCATTTCAAAATGCAGTTTTTAAACACAATGTTCTCTAAGGGAACTATTATCTCAGGGAAGTACTTTGGGAAGAGTCTCCATACTTTGCATTCATACTTCCATTTCAAGTACTGTCAGAGAAAAAGTCTTGAACAACATATGGCACTAGAGACAATCCTAAGAGAGTTCAGGTTTAGTCTTTATAAGAAAAATAAAGTAGCTGGTGGGTCAGAAGCTTCAGCTGAAAGAATTAGGAGGTATGTTATTGGGGAAAGAGGTGAAGGCCAGCAAAATGAGGGTAGGTAGATGTTGAAGTATTGTGAAGTAGAGCACTGACAACATGCTGAATAGTGATTTCTGTAGCCATTACAGCAAGGCATCAGTGCATCACAACTGTGTTGGAAAAAATAATAGAAGCTTGCTTCTAAGTTCTGCCTTATGGCAGTAGTAAACGCAAATAAACCAGAATCTTTAAAAATATTAATTACAGTACCACTAATGGTCAAAGATGAACTTACAGGAAATAGAAACGCTGCAATAATTTTTCATGTGGCATATTTAATCTCCCAGCCTATTGTACCTTATAACTGTACATCACCTGATTTCAGTTAGCAAATAAACTCCCATAAATCAGAATTTACTGTTAAAGGGATAAGAGTGAGTAAATAATAATCAGATTATGATTACCAGGAAGAAATCAGCACCTGAAAGACAAAAGCGTCCAGCGCTTGTCTGGACTTTTAATGGATAGTTAGAAAATCTAAAAATATCACACACACAGCCAGGAAGCAAACTGATAACATACGTTCAGAAAGAAACGGCAAGCACACGTCACTGCTGTTTTGTAAAATACGAACATGTGTTCCACATGTATGACTGTCGTGTGTTGACTCTGCAAATGAAACCAAGAGAAGTTCATTTGCTGTGAAAGAGATACTTGGGAAAAATCACCTAGTTTTAAAAGGTTATTAATACTAATGAACTGCATTTGATTCTTGGAAAGCAAAAAGCATTCAGAGCTAGATTCTTAATTCTGATATACATCGTGGTTGATTCCACTATAAAATCTTTTACTGCAAAACTGAGCGGAAGTCAGATTCTTGGTTTCTACTTGCTATTTCTGTTCATCTGTCTTTCGATTGCCATGGGGAATTTGAAATTTAAATTCTTTTCCCCACCAGCTTTCCCACACACAGGCATGTTCTGCTGGGGTGAAATATTTGTCCCACAGGAAAATACTGTAGGGCTCATGCTCCCTTTACACACCACCACCTTCCTTTCCTGGCCATGCCATCTCCCTCTGCTCCCACCATGTGCGTTTCCTCAGACTGGTGGGGTGCTTGGCAGGAACTGTAAGGACGGGGAAATATTTTAATCAGGGATAGTGATCTGCTTCCTCCCATACAGAGAAAGATCCAAGTTCAGAAGGCTTTTCTTCATCCATGGAGCTGAAGATGTGACTTTAGTCAATAAAAGGAATTCCTTACTGCCAATGAAGGAGTGAACTGATCCCTGCATTTACCCACTGAGGACTGTTGCTTGTTTTGTATCCAGCTGTTACCATCAGTGGGTTTTCTTTTACAACTTTAGTTCTCAACACTGGAGAGCTGGAGTTTGGGCATTCTACTGACCAAAGCCAGAGAGAAGCCAGGACATGGTGCTGGAAAGGTGCAAGGCAGCATCCAGGGAGAGCTTGCGCTGGGACCAGCTGAGTAAGGCGCTCACGTGGACCAGAAGATTGGACAGGTCTGCAAAATGCATCTGCCCTGACTTAAAGCCCTTTACATATTTAGGACAGTTTTGATGTGACTGGGAGTTATTCCCACTCAAAGTATAAAGCACCCATTCTGAAGGAAAAGTTATCGCTTGATTTAGATGTCACTGGCACCAGCTCTGATTTGTTGACCTGTTCTATGTAGTGTAGGGATAGATATTCTTGTATCTGTACAGAGCAATGTTTTCTTTACCTTTTTGTTTAGAAAAAATTTGCATGCAAATCACATTAGGGATTTTTTTAATTTTTCTCTTTTCTTTTTCCCTCTAACCTGAGTTAGAATTCAGTTCAGGTATATGTAAATTGTCCCACAGAAAACTAAATATAGCAACGACTGAGAGAGATTAGATGAGATTGTGTGATGTTTTTATGAGCTGCAATTAGACAGCCAGCAGCTTCACTTGTAAATACCAGACTTTAAAGGATAAAAGGCTGGTGAATGCCTCCTTCAGTAAAGTGCCTTGGGAAAAAAATACACTTTGTTTGCCAATTGTGCTTGAAAATAATTTCAGATGGCTCGTTCCAATTTCACCGTATTTTTTACTAGTGTATGAATGCAAATTTTTAGGAAATGCTAAGAGGTTTGGGTTTTTTCCCTTGAGTTACAAAGAATTATCAAAATAGTGGAATGAAATTTCCTTCTTTAGTGAGGGGCTCACCTAGGACGGTGCCTTGCTTACACCTCTTAAAGCTTTATTTTGACGCCTTGAGTTGTGATTATCCCTTGAGCTAGTGTTCTGCAAAGGAGTATATGTAACTGAGATTCCTATTGACCTCATTAGGCTTTAGCTCAGGTCCTTGGTGAGAGGTGCACCAGCTCTATCGTGACTTACTTCTGCTGATACAACACCACAGTGCTGTCTTGAGAGTCCTGGGTGGTTCAGTCACTTGCTACAGAAAGAACTTACAGCAGAGGGGGAAAGAGCTCCCAACCAAGTGAGATAAATAAAATTAGTAAATACTCATGTTCAGTCGTAGAGAGAGAAAGAAAATTGACAAATATTCATGTTCAATCACTGTTTTGCCTTGCTACATTTTCTTGTTTGCTAGGTAGTTGAGGGAAACAGATCATGTCATGAACAAATGAAACCTCCAACAAGATTCTGCAGAAAATGTTGGACATTTTCTTAGTAGTACATATACCTTGTCCCCTACCTTTTTCTGCTATGATTATTTGGCAGAAAACAGGTTTAAGATGTTTAATGGAAGAAAGTACAACCCCCTTGGGATTCAAAAGTTGTTTCTGGTTTTGCTGTGAAATCTCTGTCCTTGGCTAGTTACCCAGGGCATGTCGCTGTTTTTCCATTTTTCAGATAAGGATAATACAACTTACCTATTTTACAGCATTACTATTGGAATTTCTAACTTTCCAGAATTAGTTTTCCCTCACTGGCTGAAGAGTTGTATAAAAGAGGAAGAGATTATAATTTAAAAAAAAACAAAACAAACAAAAAAAAAACCTGCCTTTTCTGCTTATTTCACTGAAATTAGTCCATTTAGGGGGCTTTAGAAGAGTGATGCTGTAATTAAAATGTAACAAAGAATGCATTTCATAACTTAAACTCTCCATAAGAGAAATGGGAAGAAATAGAGACATCATGTTTTTATACAAATATTTTGATAATAAATATAATAAAAATATACTCTTGAATTACATTATATACATGGAGAATTATTTGCATATGTGAGGAAGAGCTTCTGGCTTTTTAAAAAGCAAGGATGATTCTGATACCCAACTTCACAGCATAAATGAGTTCTTAATTTCCCTGTAATGTTTTGTATTCTTTAAGGATTCCACTTAGATTTGACTTTCCTGTTCCGCATGGTTATTCTTTTGTACTGTAGGTGCATTATATGAAGCACAATGTGTCTTCAAAATGGTGAATACTCTGAATTACTCTTTTGACAGAAGCAGTAATCCCTCCAAAAGCTGGAATTGTTCAAAACCTCACAGACAGCCCAAGCAGTCTTTTAGCAACACAGCTGGTGCTTTACTTTCCAACTGGGGAGCCATGAACTCATGTCAGGGCATCTCAGGCACCTGCTATTTCCATACTGCTGAATAGGAAAAGGTCTTCAGGGGCTACTAATGGAAAAGGGGGGCTTGATGCAGAAATCCTGAGAATTAGTAGTTCAATATTAATGTAAAAGCATTCTAGCAAGCAGAATTCAAAATATTTGGCTGCATCTTTTAAGTTTTTCAAGACAGTGCCAAGGCAAACTGTGGTGGCCTGTGGTCTTGCTTCCGTTGGCAAGGCAGTTTGATGTGGCCTCTAGAAGTACCAGGTAATGAAAAGGCCAGTCTGTCTTTGGCGGGTGAGGGGACAGAGACTAAAAAGGTTACATGGTCCCTTTCAGTGCGGTATTGCTATCTCCTTCCCCAGATTCTCATCTGAATAACAGTGGCTGCTGAAAATGCATAAATTGGCCACCCTTTTAATGACAGGTTGTATTTTAATATAAATTTTAGGAAATGCAGATTCTAGTCAGAATGTTAGATTATCACTTGGACTTAATTTGGCCTTTTTAACAGCCAATTTTATAGAGATGAAATTATGAAATGACAGCAAGACATACACATACAATAGCGGAGGGACTAGAGGTACCCTGTAAAACGGTAGCAAAACAAAACAATTCTGTCCTTGTGACAGCATGAAGTCTGATACTGAAACAGGGTCAAAGTTCCAGACAGACCGTGCAATACCTAGGTCAAAATAAATGCAAAATAGTTTCATTTTCATAAAAGGTCCTATGCTACTAGACATATAAAACATTACTTATTAAGACATCTTTCCACAAAAGCAGAAAATAAATTGCAAATGAAGGCTCTTGCAGCAACCAGATCATTTTGCACCATCTGCTAGCCTGGAGCCAAATTTGTGTTTGACACTCCTCGATGAGGATAGAGTACTATTTCAGTCCACGAAATACCTTCCATTAACCCATTTTTCAGTTATACCTGGTGTATCTACATCTAAGGCTGCAGAGAACATCTTGTTGGAAAGCGATGCATTTGTAACACGGCAGAGCACCTGCATACCATCCCCAGGCAGGTCGCAGCTTTTTATAAAGCATTATCATGTCGAGCGCTGGAGGCTCTGTGCTGCTTTCTTCAACATTACTCTCTTCTAAACCAGCTCTGACTAAACCGTTCTCTTCTGTGTGCCCCAGGACTGAGGATATGCTGATTGGAAACCCGAAGAACACAATGTTTGCAAGAGTGACCAAGCTATGCAGCACCAGCAAGAAACACTCTGGAGTTTTATAACACAGTTATAATGGCTTCCCTGCATACCTCTTCTGGGCATCATTAATTTCTGTCATTTACTCGACAGGTGATTCCATGATCTCTCAGCTGTGGTACTCAGTATCACCCAAACAGTAAATGGGAGAAGTTTATAATAGGCAAAAGAGACAGCCTAGGGAGCAGTTATAAATGTATACTAGCGGTGTGAGAACCTGGTGAAAGAAACTGTAAACTCATTTCCAACCTGCTTTCATATTGGTTTAACAGTCAAAAGAAAAAAGCTTTATTATTTAAGCAAAGTTTAATACAAAGTTTATATTAAAGCTCTGTTTAAATAATACAACTTTTTCTTCTGATTGTTAAAGCTATGTGAAAGATGACTGAGAAATGTTTTCATGCGTTTACGTTGGCCTCCCACCTGCCAGCGTCACAGATGACTTTACTTTCCGGCAAGATGGCAACTATTAGCACTCAGCTGAAAAATACCGACTGTAATGAAAAACGCGTGCTAGAATCCCACAACATGCAGTAGTTTGTGCCACTGACAAAATACTTATTTTTCCATTAATTATTTAGATGTTGGGTTAGCTGTGTTGATTTTGAGACTGTTTCTAACTTACTTTGAACCTTGAGTCGGATGACTCGACTGGCAGGTTTATCAGTTTCTTTTTCAAGGAGGTGGAAGCTTATGCAGGAAGGAACACGCTATCCTGATTATATCATAATATATCCCCTTAATTTCCTGAAGAAAAATATTTCACTTCAATAAACAGAAAAAATGTTTTCAGTATGAGAGCAAGAGAGAAAAGTCACTGCAGCTTTGAATAATCGCTAGAAGCATCTCCTTCTGCCTGCCCACCAGCGAGAGTCACAGATTGTACCTCCCATTAGCAAGTAGTGCGAACAAACAGTGCCAGGACCTGACAGCTGCGTCCTACATATTTCAGGGGGCTTTCTACTTCTGCTAGCTCTAGCTCAGTCCCATGGGCTGAATTCCCATTTGTGGCTGGTGCGCAGAAAGATACCATCCAGGTTAGTTCATCTGAAATTAATCCAGGTGTGCTCTAAGGTTAGCCTACCATGTGAAGCAAAGCAGAAAAAAGGTGAACAACCAGAATATTCTCTGCAGAAGCATTCTATGCAGAAGCGTACTAAACTACAACTGTATGGTAGACACACCCGCACTAATTAATCAAATTAATTTTCTCTTCCATCAGGTGAATCTAAGCATGTGTCCACCACCTCATGTAGAAACCTGGGTTTTAAACAACTGTCAGGTTCCAGCGCTCTGGCCACCCAGATGAACTTCTTCACCTCCATGAATGGCTCTGGTCAGGCACCGAGCCTACTGCTCAGAGAAAGAGTGAAGCCAGCTTATGACCCAAATCCTTGTTTATCCACCTACAACCTCAGCTCACATGTTTCATCTGAGACTTAGGTAATAGTGATGCATTTCTTTCCATATTGATATAACACTACCTACTCTGTCTCAGGTATAACGAGACAAAGTAGGGACCTGATTTCATTTCTGTTCACAGCATCAATGAGATCAGCACTAGAACAGTCCAGTCCCAGTAGCTCTGCTATGCATCCACACTGAAATATGTGCTGAAAATATGAACCAAGGATGACCAAAAGTTAACCAAAAACTAATAGAAACTCCATACCTTAGGAAACTGAATGAATTGATCTGTCTAGTTTGTCAGACAGAACGCAACTCAATTACATTATTTAAGGTAGATCCACGCGAAACAATAAAGACTACTGCAGAATACTTGACCTGACAGAGGAACACAAAGCAAGATCTAAAAGCACAGGCAATTTCAAGGGTATGTCTAAAGCGTGATCAAATGGAGGCACTCTTGAGCTAGCTTTAAACTCATTAGGCTTGGATGTTGGCAGCGTAGCAGGGTGCTTAGCGTGGAGTAACACCAACTCCATCAATAGATGGTGTCTTTACCCAGGTTTTCGGATGGGTCATGTAGTTCACACCCCACACTGAGCTGTTAGAGCTGCACTCCTGGTTTGTTTAAAGGTCCTTAGAGTGTGACCGTACCAGCTGCAGCCAGGGCAGCATAGATACCGTTACCTGTCTTGACTCAAAGGAGGGTGAGGAGTGGGAGGATACTGTTCGTGTCTGCATTCATGCCATGTAGCTCTAATGAGTCCCTCTAGTTGTCCAGCAAGAGATACATTGCAACGTGTTGTCTCAGGACCAGTTATAATGAGACTGTAAAGGGCTATAATCAGAGGATTTGCTAATGGTCCTGGGTTATTTTGTCCCTGACAGACCTTTTTGTTGGCAAGTCAAGTACAGATCAAAATATTTTTTTCTGTAATGAATCACTAGGGCTGGGGTATTACCTCAGTTGACTGCAATAGTCACTTGCTTTTCCGGTGAATCCTTGTTTCCTTGTTCCTTTACATGTAGAGGGACAGCTGTAAGAGATTCAGAAAAAGCATAGTTTTATTAATTTTGTTAGTGTGACCAATGAGGCTGTTTAATATGTTACAAGGGGTGCAAGAAAAGGAATGGAGTCTAAGCCCAAACGCAGCAAGCGATCTAAGCAAAAGCAAAGTACAAAGTGCCTTGTGTAGTTCATTTCTGGCACAGATTCATTCAGTACTGCAGTTGTCATTACCCCAGGTGCTTCATCTAACATCCCTGTCAGGCAGTGGGTCATATAATTCATAAAAGGTATCTCTAGCATCTCAGAAATTGTGCTTGCTGACAACATGCTTGCTTTTGATCCCAGAGCTGTAGTGGAAGCAGTGGGACATCCAGCAGAGCAACAAGCACAATGTCATCCACCTTAATGCTGCACAAAGATCCCATAGCAAATCCCACCTGCGTTACTTCTCCAAAGTACGGCCCCACTTCCTAAATTCATTCTTCTGCAATATCATCTCTGCCTAGTTTTGAAAGCAGCTGTTCTCAGGTAGCTGGTGAAAATGTATCAAACCAAACTCAAGTAACAATTTATCTTCTCTTGCTTTAATTGATCAATATTTTCAACTTGTGGTAGAAGGCACTTTTTCTGATGGGTTCAGTAATGGAGTAGAAATTTTTACAGAAGCTCTTTGACTAGCTGGGTCTAGTCCCTGCCTTGCAGACTGAAAAATTCCAAAAGAAGATAACTTACAGAGGGTCTTTTAGGAAAGAGAAATGACATCCCAAATCCTTGGGGAAACATCCTCAAAATGTGCAATAACTTTTATATGAGACCAGAATGACTACACAAATGTTGTGATAGAGGGAAATTTCTTGAAATATTTTAGTACCCAAACTAGATCATTATCAGTAACCAGTTTCATGCATTTAGCACTCAGATGAAATATAAGGATCATAACATGGAAAAGCTTCCCGCTGAGATTTGCACACTGCTTTGCAAGAGAAAAAGAACATTTTATTCTTCAATAGTTTGACAACAGGCTAATAGTGTAGCTGAGCAGAAGAGCATTCATACACTTTATTTCCTATAGGACAGGAAGGGTTTTTACCTGGAAAACTGCTAGTAGCAGCCCAAGGTAAGCCTAGTAGGACATTGTCCAGAGGTCTGTCAGGAGAAAGCTACTAGGAGATGATATAGAAGATAGGGAGATAGAGACAG
The DNA here is from genome assembly GCF_000690535.1 of Cariama cristata. Lineage (NCBI taxonomy): Eukaryota > Metazoa > Chordata > Aves > Cariamiformes > Cariamidae > Cariama > Cariama cristata. The sequence continues at coordinate 24,227 of NW_009604854.1, forward strand.
ATGGAGATGGAGATAAACTTTCCCAAAAATTTGGCTCCCAAAAAGTCATTATCTGACCAAAAATGAGCTGTGGAACTGATATGTGTACTCACCTATTCAGGCAGGACATCCAACATTCATGGATTCACAAAAGATCTTTGAAAACTTACATGGATTTTTTCATTTACAAACTAATTATATAGACCTGTCTGCACAGCAGTACGTTTTTTTTTCACAAATGTAAATAGTAGTTTGCAAATTAATATATGAAGTGAGATTAAGTTAGTGAAATCTAAATGCAATTTTAGCTAAAAATTATCTTTATTTTAGTTAAACAAATGTTTAGTTTCCAAACATGACACAGAAAGTGCTTTTGCAGAATATGAGAAGGCACTGCAACATGTTATAGCATATGGCATGCCACCCGCCAGAATAAAAACCACCACACTCCATTTTTTCATCTGAATTTTGCCATCTAAGTTGTGAGATGCACAGACAAAAAGTTGAGAATTGCAGCTTTTTAGTAAGAAGCATGTCATATATGTTAATCTTGGGTGGGTTTTGGATATGGCCTTTGCATAGCAACTGAGATTCTTTAAAGGGAAGCACTGCATACTGTAGAGTCATGCTCCTGGGCTCCTGAGGAATAGACAGAGTTAAATACTAGATAAAAACCTGAGGAAGAGAAATAGATATGACAAAGTGCTGTTACTCTTGGAGCAAGATGTAGCAATACATACGGGTCAAGTAGATACTAGATCTCAGCTACATTATTTGTGATTGCAACAATCATAAATAGGATAGGAGAAATGGTGAAATATATATATCTGTCTTTCTGATGCGGCATAAAACTGACATCTTGCCCATTTCTTGACATTAGAGACTCGGCTGCTAAGTTTCTGTTGGGAGGGGGTGTCAGAGAAAAAGGACTATTTTTCATGGAGCAAAATGGTAAATTTCGTGAAGTAACACTGCATTTCATAAACAGGTATTTTAAGAGACATTGTCAACCAAATAATGCTTTATAAGGCACTAGAAATGATTCAGTGCATGTCTGAAAAACAACTTTTATTCACTTCTAGCTTACTAAAATTTTACTATTCTCTCTATGAAGTTGAGTGACTGCAAATGTGAGTCAGGAATCCTTTGTCCTAGTTTTTCCTTCTCATTCACATTTCTGACTGGATTAGTCCCCTTCCAATGGTTTAGGACTCTGTCATGAGAAACAGACCACAAAGATCAGCAGGGACGGGATGGAAAATAAAAAAACAGGACCCTCTTTCCTTGAAGAAAACTTTATTGTTTTCTCTTGAAGACATCAAATCCCTTCAAACCAAATCTCCTCCATTCACACCCTTTCTCTTAAACTTATCTCATATGAATTCCTAAGATCTCTGTATTTCTGTACATATGTTTAGATAATGGGTCATAGGCAACTCTGTAAAGATAGTATAATTAAGCACACAGATGTATAATTGGAGCAGATACTAAAATGCAAGACCCCATTCACTTGCCCACTTTGCTTTGTCTAAAGCTGATAATTAATCAATTGATAATATTCTCCTCCCTCAAGCATTTTCCATACATGTCTAGGAAGTGGCAAACAGGCAGGAATGTGAATTTCACTTTTTTGACAGAATTTTTTTAACTGCCCAATTCATGAGAGTAATGAAAGTGTTACAGTCTTTCCAATGGCAGTTGCCCAAACCCCAAGAGTCGGGCAAACCTCAAGAGCTGGAATGACATCTCTGATGCACACCAATTTATGTTTTCCAGGTCTTAAATCTGAATGGATAAAATGATCTCTGGGTTACGTTTGAAATAGCTGTGTGGTGTGGCTGGGGACTGATCAACACTGAAGTGCAGCCAAAAGTAAATCTGGAAGACACTGAAGCTAATGCAATGTGCCTGTTGATCTGTGTGAAGACTATGCCACAGAATTCAGTTAGTCCCTTGACCATATTTCCTTCCCATATACAGGTGAGCTTTGGGGCCTTCATGCTTCCTTCTGAAAATGTCTTGTTGCTTCCCAAATGATAATCACACTTTCTTCTAGAGTTTACATTTCCCTGGTTTGTGCAGTAAAACAAACCTCACGGAACATAAAAAGCAACCCCTCTGACCAAAACCCAGAGAAACCGATCTACTACGCATTCACAATATCCCAACATTGGACAAAGAGTTGGATGAAAAAAAACTCGTCAGAGATGGGATTGCTTTATGTCACGCAAGAGCTGAGTGCCTCAGCATGCCTTTTGGTACAATGTGAATTGTGGGAGCTTATATCTTCCTTGAACACCTTATCAGAACTGCAAACACGTAACTGCAGAGATCCACAAACAGGTCTCCCCAAGTTGAAGAGTTTGTGTCATGAGCAGTGCGGACTTCATTTTGTATAAAATCCCTCATGTCCTTTTTAAATCTGTTGCTTGTTAGGACTTGCTTCTGCCAAGTTCCTATTGAAAAACCCATAGTGACAATGAGTAAGCCTACAGCAAACTAAACAATAGTCCATGCTTTGCTTATTTGTTTGTGTGAACAAGAACACCTAGGTCTTTCAAAAGTGTAAATTCTCTATCTAACAAGCCTGTGAAAAAGTTATGCTACTTCCAGTCTTCCCTTCTTTCCTCTGACCTGGGTGACTCATCCACAGGTCATGTCTTCTCTTTAAGCACAGCCAGACTTCTGGTAAGTGACTAAAAGTGACTAGCAAAAAAAAACTTGACTTTTTTGTTCAAATAAACCATCAAATCATATAACTCAATTGCAGGTACATAAGTCTGATCCAAATCTCAGAGATTTCACTGAATTTTTGATCAGGCCCACGGTGAGTATTTGGGACAATTGGGAGGTCTAAGCTCTGATGATCAGTGGGAAGAGTAACAGTCTGCAACTGCACTGGGGCAAGCGGATGAGCAAAACCTGACATGAACAGAAGGGATCAGAATTGGTGGAAACATCAAGAGAGGGGTCTGTGTCCTTTTCAACAGACTCACCTCTTGATCTGACAATTGCACTTTGGTGTTCTTCTCCTGTTAGTAAACAGCAGTATGTATGCCAGCCCCTGATGGCAGTATGTGTGCCACCCTTCTCTGCTTGCTACCCTAACAGGTCCACCCAGCATGGTTCCAGGTACTGATGGATCATGGTGGGAGGTTTCTGAGGAAAGGATTGATCATTTACTGATTCTTTAATCCAGGAAACTGGATGCAAAGAGCTATTTCAAAAGGAAGGTATGATTGAAAAGTCAAACATTTGGAACTTGGGAACTGACAGTTTTAGGGTGATTTATGCAGCCTTATCTCACCTTGCTCCGCCAGCTGTGATTGCACTAAGATGCAGTCATGAAGGATAAAATCCTGATCTCTGTTGCTGCATGACTGACTGAACTCATCCAGGTCAGATACAAGTTCCTCTGAAAGTGACTCAGGGCTGTAGAGTGAAAGTCTGATACCGGTAAAACCCCAGCCATTTGCTGGAGAAGTGAAATGATGCTGGAAATGCTTTGTGAAGCAAGGGAAGGAATGGTCTCATAGGACAGATGAATGCTGCCCTGATTAATATAATTCAACCTCTGCCTTGCTACAGAACTTCCGTACAATGCTAAGCACAACATTTAAATCCAGCTTTTCATAATTGGTTACCATCTGTGTTTTCCATGTTAAAGATTTCAAACCACATTCAATATTTTGTTTTGCAAAGCAAGGAGCAAATAACATTGCTAACTACACCAAAATTATCAGCTCATTATCCTCCATGGGACATACAAAATGAGTATAAATTTCATGTGTCTCTGATCTTTGGGAACCTAGTTATAAAATGGAGTTAAATCCTTATTTCATAGAATCATTCTGAGAGTTAATTTGTTAATGTTTGTGAGGTATGCAGCAATGGGAGTGAGGAGAACCATAGACAGTCTGGTCAGAAAATTACAAAATCTGTATTTAACCCAGAGTCGGAACCTTGCATGAGAAATGTTGCTGAGAGACCCTACTTGGGCAAGATAAACGCACAGCCATAATTAGCTGACCGGTGAGTGAACACCAGCTCCTCTGTGCCTGGGTGAGACAGGCCTGCAGCAAATGTAGTCAGTTTGTAATGCAAACCTCAGTTTTGGTGTTTCCTAACTTTCTGCATTTTTTGCAGCCTTCTCCTTTCATTTGTAGTACACTACTACACTACAGCTCAAAAAAAATTGCCAGCTCTCATTGCCTGGTCACTGCTTCAGTTTTGCTGATGTGGTACCAAGATTTTTTTCAGTATTTACTGAATAAAGTAAATGCAATCAGAAATGTCTGTCCAATATTTAAAATCCCAGTGTGCTAAAGAGCATTTCAGAATGTTTTTTAAAATGCTTTAAAAAATCGGAAGTACTAAAGTAGTTAAAATATTTGTCTGAAAATTAAGAAGATCGCCTGAAGGACTATGCTCTGGATCTCTGATAGCAGAAGAAATGAATTCCAGACTGCTTCTCCACCTGTGTTAGTATTTTGTATGGAAAAATAAACTGCTTGCAAAAGTGTAGAGGGAAGCAGGAAATCTGGAGTCTAAAATATGGCAACGTACACAAGCCCTTGCTTTATAATTGTGCGCACTGTAGACCATCTGTCTAGCAGTTAAATACACTCCCATTTAAATGAGTAAGTACATTTAATGGACGAAGTATTAAGATCACTGAGGGGTGAAGTTTTATATTTGCAGTGTGCAAATGCCAGAGTGGAGCCACTTGTACATTCTCAATACTACACACCTTTAAAATAACTAAGAAAAATGACCACTTACCTGCTGCATACCAAAAACTGGCTCCTTTTAAGCAAATCATTACAAACTGGAATAGATTGAATTGAAAGCCTGATGGTCTCACGGCCTCCATTACAGAAGTATAAATCAAGCTGCAGCTCAGCTACTGCTGTTGTGAACTCTTTAAATACACACAAAGTGAAAAATACAGGGAGGAATGGTTTAATGACTTTACTTGGTATTCATTGTCATTTCAATCATCTTTTAAATAAGACGGGACCAGAGAGATCTTTCCTAAACACCTTAACTAATAAGTTGTCAGTGTTTAAACAACAATTACTGTACAAAAATGGAAATTAGCTGATATGATCAAGCCATATGGCTAATATAATTGATTTGTTCAGATTTTTAAAAATTATGAAAAACAAAGCCAGAACAGCAGCATAATATAATTTACAAATTTAACTAGCGGTGATATGTTCTATTTAGTTCGACTACAAATAACATCTTCCTGGTGCTTTAAATTAAGTATAATGAGGGAAGGACCACGTTGGGTCCTAAATAGACCTGACCCGAGAAAAGAGATTTCCGAAAAGACTCGGGGCAGCAAAGCCACTGGCTGTTGACCA
>NW_009604855.1:0-1407 GCF_000690535.1 Cariama cristata
GGGGCTTCCCCCGCTGATGGTGCTCATGCTCCAGGTGCGCTCCCGGCTCTTCAAGTGAGACGACTCGTCTTTTTGGGGAGAAAAACTTCACTGTGGTCTTTCTTGCTTGACGTCTACGTAGCAGCAAATGCTCTCCGCTGCCTGACGGTTGCCGGTGCCCGCGAGCATGGCCAGGGCGGTGATGGCATCGTGGCGGGCAGGTGAGGAGAGCCACAGAGGGTAAAGGTCTGCCCGCCGGCGAGGGCGAGCGCCTGGAGGTTGGTTCTTCCCAAAGAAGTTGCTGGGAGCGAGATGAAAGTGGGAGATGAAAGTGCCCAGAGGTGAGATCCCATTAAAGCGGTGCCCGGGCTTAGCCGGTCCTTGGTTCCTTAAATCTCTTCTAATTTACAGTAATGCTCTAGATTCGTTTCAGCTCCCCCAGACTTTTCTTTTAATCCCCTTTCCACATTTCCATGTGTTTATGTGTTAATTAAAGGGTAAAAAGCCACTCTCTGAGCAATCCTAGCTGCTGCTTCGCTTCAAGCCAAAGCCTTTTAAGATTAGCGAGCCACTTCCTAAAGCTCCGGCGGTGCCGGATCCGGACAGGCAGGTTGCTCAACTTTCCGTAGCTCGGAGCAGATCCGGTGCCTGGGATCGAGCCTCCTCAAGTCCTCGTCTTCTCCCAGCCGTGCGCAGGAGCATCCTGCAGGACTTCCAGCAGCTTTGGAGGGGATTTGCTCGGTCCATGCTCCTCCATCACCTGCTGGTACCCGCAGACGAGAGCACGCCTGGCTCCTGGTGCCGCAGGGCAGCCCCCTGCTCCCCTCCGGGTCCTGGCGAGGCTGGAACTGGGAGGAAGGGTCTGGAAAACTGCTTTGGGGCAGGGATGTGGTGGGAAGGACAGAAAAAGCCTCTGGAGCATCATTGTAGCGGGCTGCTTGTAAATGCATGGTGTCATCTGTGCTGTCCCTTGCAAAACGTGGTTTGGTGCCAGGGACTTGCTTGGCTCACGGAGACGTGGCGGGGAGCGTTTTCCCACTGGTGTTTCCCGCTGTTCATCCTCGTCCCTCCCGGGTGGTGGTTTTGAGCTGGGGAAACCGAGGCCGAGGGGCACCCACTGCCATTGGCGTGGGGATGGGGACGGGGGCTGGAGGACAGGGACCTGCTGGCAGCGGGGAGGAGGTGCCCGTGATGCTGGGTCCGTATGCGGCCCCGGTCCTGCCGGCAGCCCGTCAAGCGCAGCCCAGAGTTACGGAGCCCCTGAGGACCGCGGTATTGAGGGTGTTTAAAAATAGGAGAAGCGGCTAAAATAGGCGTTCAGGCAATTCGTTCTTAGGAGCTGGTGGTCTTGGCTGTACCTGTTCCTGCGGGTCCTGGGGGCTGAGAAGCGCTATTTAATTTTCACGTCCGCGGAGCTGAATCGGGTGG
>NW_009604856.1:0-3286 GCF_000690535.1 Cariama cristata
CACCTGGATGCGAGCGGCACTCACCTGCGCTCTGATGTCGTGGGGCTGCAGCGGGGGAAAAGGAAGGAAAAATAAAGCGTCAGCCCAGCAAACGGGGAGCCCTGCTGTGCCACATCCCCCGGTTCCCCGGGGACTCGGTGCCACGCGGCACTGCCGAGCTGTGCCGAGAAAACCCCCCGCCCGCCCGCGGCCAGGCTGCTGCCCGGAGAGATGAGCATTCACACTAACCCGGCTTACCCGACTGGGGACCCAGGACATCACCACCATAACGCAGACGCGGGGCCGCTAACGAAGCGAAGGCAGAGCTGCCCCTCCGCTCGCTCCTCCCCACCGCTGCCGCCCCCAGGGCGGAGGGGTGTCAGGGACCCAGCCAGCCTACATCTCTGCCGGGCGGTGATGCTCGGCTGGGACCACCCTGACACACGTCACCACGTGCCCTCACCTCGGAGGTTGCAAACATGTGTGACTCCGTCCTGTAAATCCCGATGGGAATCTCCGCACTGGAGGAGCAGAGCTTCTGGAAGAGGCGGCCGTACGTCCGGATCCACAGGTCATCTTCAGTGATCTTCATCTGAGAAAGAGAGGACAAATATCAACCGCCTCGCGCCGTGCAGAGCCCGCTGAGGAGCACCTCGGGGCTGCTCCTGAGCTTCACCCCGGCTCCTCCACGTCAATCCCAAAGGTGAGCTGGAGTCTACAAAAAGCCCTGGGGCGATTTCAAGCCTCAGCCTTTCAGAACAGGGACGTTGGTCCTGGGCAGCTCTTGGGCTTTTGGGCTCTTGGTAGCATTGACGTTCCCCGCACACGATGGAGGGGAGCAATGACCTGGCAATGTTGCCTCCCCCCCGATTCCCCAGAAGAGGGGAGCCCTCTACCCCCTTGCGCAGGGCGACAGACCCCACCAGATCCACGATGACTTGGCCCGATGGTTTCAACCCAGAAGGATGTGGTACCCACCGCACAGAGGTAGCCGGAGCCCGGCGTGGTGTCGAGGCCCAGCAGCAACCGAGTGATGGTGATCATGTAGTCCTTCACGAATGACTGGGGGGACACATTTGGGCAGGAAGACGGAGAAAAGATTTGCTCAGTTACTCACTGGGAGCTGCAAAGGGGTGGTCCCAGCTGCAGGGGTGCATGACCCAGAGCCCGCCGGTCTCTCACCTGGTAGAGCAGCGTGTCCAGCATGCTGATGCTGAAGACCCTCCCGGCGGCAAAGGGCAGCCGGAACATGAAGGCCAGGTTGGAGCCGTTCTCTCGCTCTTTCTGGAAGAGGAAGGGGAGACGTGAGCATCCGCAGGCAAACACGGTTGGCAGGGGTTTGTTCACATCCTTCCAGGGCATTAGCAAAGCAAAACCACGCAGCCTTCCCCGCACAGAGGTTGCACAGAAACCAGAAGACCGATGAAAACGGGAGGACACCAGCGTAGCGTTTCTGGTGGCTGCGCCAGGAGGGAAGCAGGGCAGCATCCTTACACTGGGTGAAAGAGGGGTTTGTTTGGTTTTTTTTTCTCCAGGGAAATGTGTGAGACATGGTTGGTTTTTTTTGACATGGGCTGGATGAGGCCCTTCCACATGCCCCAGTGCCAGGTTCAGGGGTATTTTCTCCCTTGTCAGAAGATCCACCTCAGCACAGGGACTCCACCGCCCAGCCCTTACTGCACTCACAGCGTTAAACCTGATTCAGAGCTCCAGTGTGCCCAGCGCAGCAGTAGGCAAAGCAGCACAAACTCCAGCCACCGAATAAATAAATACATAAATGCAAAGAAAGAGGTAGTGAGTCCAAAGCTCAACTGCCCGCTTATTTGTTCGCTGCAGGTTGTCTGGGTAGGGGCACCCTAACTACGGGAGCTCCAGCACGCAGAGGGGCGCAGGACCTCGAGGAGCTCAAACGCAGCCGCTCTCAGCGCCGATTTCCCAGGCCCCGCGCGCAGGAGAAGACCTTCTCTTACCTTTTCTAGCTTGGAAAGGGCAAGAGAGTAACTGTCCTTTGCTCTGAACTGCATGAACCTCATGTTGGAGGGGTGGGTCAGCTCTGTGATGATGCTGAGGCTGGGGAAGAGCCTGCAATGGAAAGAGAGCTGTTGTCCTGCCGCTCACTCAGAAGTGAGAGCACTCCCTGCATTTAAAGCCTGAGGAAGACCAAGACCATCCCTGTGCCTGTCTGAGGTCAGAAATAGCTGACCAGGTGCTGTTTCCTAGAGCAAGCCCAACCACAGATGTGTCCCACTGCCCAGAGCCACCAGCCCGGCCACCGGCACCCTTCCCGGTCTCGTCTCCAGCAAAGGCAAATGGCCATGATGGGGCTGGGGCAGCCATCACCCCTCACCTGAACATGGTCTGGACATTGACAATCGTCTTTGCATCTGCCATGTAGTCCTCCTCAGCGCTCATCGTGCTCTCCTTGTCCACAACCACCAGGTTATCGGCGTAGATGATGCCGCACTGCAGCAAGCTGTCCAGGCTGGGCAGTTCCCAAAGAGAAGAGCGCAGGGTCAGCCCTTGGAAACGACACAGGGAAGCAGCACGCTGCGACGCGCAGCCCTACAGCAAACCCAGGCTGCTCCCAACCGCCAGCTCTTCACCGGCTCCCATCTACTGGGCAGGGTGGGTTGACACACCAAAAATCCAAGGGTGGGCTCAGCTCCACGGTACCAACCCCGGGGCTTCCCATGGGATGACCCAAAAGTCTGGGCTGGGGTAAATGCAACAGGCTTAGGCAGCACCCTAAGTACCAGCAGTCACAGGCAGAAACACCTACTTGTCGATCGTGCCCTCCATGTAGTAAACCATGGGGAAACAACAGATGGCTTCCAGAAAGTGGTGCTCGGGCCTGGAGGAAGAGCAACAGAGAGCAAGGTGGTTCAGCAAGGCCTCCCTTGGGGCAAAGACAGACACAAAACCCACGCAGGAGTCCCCAGGGCCGACATCAGCCGAGGTACCCGACAGCGGCACTGCCATTCCCCCACGCTCCCATCCCCACGGTATGAGATGCCCAGGAAAACACAGGGGAGGGCTCAGTGCAATGGAAAACATCCGCGGAAAAGTACTTGCTTGTTGTCCAGCAGCAACACAATCGGGTTCAACTCTTTGCGGGACCGATAGTACGCACGAAGGGGGACAATGAAGTTATACAGTCCGTTCCCAGCCGTCTCTGCCGAAACGATAATCAGTTTGTTCTTAAACCCGTAGGCTTTGGCATCTTCAAAGCTGTTGTGCTTGCAGCCCTGTGCGGTGGAAGGCAGCGCGGGGACTCAGCGTGCGGCTCTCGGCCGCCCACCCACCACGC
>NW_009604857.1:0-395 GCF_000690535.1 Cariama cristata
AACTTTTGGGGAAGCGGAAAAGGGGTTCGGCTGTCTGGGCTGGGCCTCTTCCAGCTCCCCTGGAGCGGTGCCGGGCAGTAGGCGGACATGCCTGAGTCCGACTCCCGTGCTGCTGGCTGCTATATATATATGTAGTTATACCTCTCCGTATAACAAGGGTATTTTTCCACGCAGACATACTGGGATGTGGGGGGAGGCCGGGGCTCCCAAGGCAGAGGCGGTTTCCAGCCATCCTCTCCCTGCCCTCTTGCCCAAAAGCCCTTCCTTTCTTCCTCCAAACCCCCAAAATCGAGGCGCTGAGAGCCTGCAGGGCTTTGAGGGGTACCCAGAGTTGGGGGGTGCCCCGCTGCCTTCCCCTATCCATGGGACCCCTCCTCACTCCCTTTCTCTCTTGG
>NW_009604857.1:566-2299 GCF_000690535.1 Cariama cristata
GCTCCCAAACACCCCCCGCCCCTCCCCGAGCTCTACAAACTGAAGAATCAAAACTTTCAGGATTTACCTCTTCCGAACCAGGGTTATTATTTTTTTTTCCCCGTCCTCCGGCCGAAAAGTTGGGAGACACTCCTGGTCGGCCCCCGTAACTTGCTCTGAGGATTACTGGCGTTGCGTCCTGGAGCGGAGGGGGGCAGAAAGGGGAGGCATGCTCCCCGTCCCTTTTCCCACGGCTGTCCCCCCAAGGCTGGCTCTCCCAGGCTGACGCCCCGATGCCACGGGAGAGAGGGAGCGAAGCTGGCGGGGAGGGGACGTGGGAAGGAGGGGGGGGGGCTGCAGCACCGCCGAGCCAATCCTCGCCTCGGCAAGGAGACCAGAGAAAATGAGATTTATTCCAACTATCCAGGACAGAAAACTTCAGGAACTTCTCTGCTGCTCCCCCCACCTCCTCCTCACTTCCCCAGTGCCGTTTCCCATCCTCCGTCATTGACTGTCTCCCACTCCCGGGAGTGGATTTGGAGGAAAGGGGAAGCCCAGATAGTTGGCTAACCTGACCGGGGGGCAAAGGAAAGGAGTTTGCCCCCTATGTGTGTGTGACCCCTTGGGTATCACATAGGGACATCCCATCCCATGTTGGATGAGACGTCCCCAGTGCCCGTGGCGTGGCACTGCCAACCAGCAATGGGGTCTGGGGGTGGCTGGTCATTCCAGGATGTGTGGGTAGCGTTGGGTTGAGCGTTAGCAGGATAACAGCATCCCCGAAGGCTGCGTGGGCCAGGTCGGTATTCGTTACGGGGTCAGGACAAGTGTTATGGGGTCAGGACAAGCGTCGTATCAGCGGCAGTGCATCAGACCAGGGTGAGGAGGTGGCAGTGGATAAATTCAAGAAAGTGCTCTTTGGTGGCACCGGGGAGGGTTTCTGCCCACCCACACATGGGCCACCACATCCCTCTGGCAATTGTGCTTCATTGCTTTGTCCCTTGATGGTCACAGGGCAAAAGACCCTATCAGTGCCAATGAGGGGCAACCTGCCGGTGGGCACGGCATCACCGGTGCCATCGATGGCCCTCGTGGTGAGACTCGGTGGCTCTGCTGGGGAGCACTGGGCCATGCATGAGCACTTATTCAGGGCCCGGTGGAAGAGAAGGGAGGTGTCTGCCCTGCTGAAGGCGAGATGAGACTTGTTGGGGTTAAGCAGGGCCTGACTGAAGGGATGACAAGATGTCTGCAGAGGAGATGTCAAAATGGAGCCTGGGTGGCTCATGGTGGGGTGCCCGGGCAGGAGCACCTTATTGCTTAGAGGTTTGCTAAGCAGTGCTAGGGTTTTGGTACCGTTCTCAGCCTCTCGGCCTCAGGTTTATCCTCTGTGAAATGGGCTAGTTGGGTTTTCTGCCTTCTGTGGAGGTCTTCTCCATTAGGAGTGAAGAGCACATGGACTGCGCATTTTGGTGGTACTTCTAAATGGATCTATGTCTCGGATGGAGATGGGAGCTCAGGTCTGAGGCAGGGGGTGAGCTGTGCCACCGGCGGGGAAAGGAGGAGAAGTCGTGACCTGCATCCTCCCTGCTTGCCAAAGGTATGGCAGGCATCTCTTCCCCCGTGTCCTGCTCAGAAGCAGCCAACTGGGGTGGTGGGAGAGGCAGGAAAAGACCCTTTCTTTGGGTCTCCTCCCCCTGCATGGCCTTGCCAGGGCATCTCGCTCCCCCCCAGCCCAAGGGGCTCCCCCTCGCTCC
>NW_009604858.1:0-7271 GCF_000690535.1 Cariama cristata
GTCACTGAAAGACCCCGTCCAGAGACCATTACCTGCTCCCTCACAGGTCCTGCCTGCCCCTGGGTGCTGAGGGATCTGTCCCGGTGGCTGTTACCCGCTCCCTCACGGATCCTGCCTGTCTCCAGGAGCTGAACGACCCCCCTCCCCGTGACCGCTCCCCTCTGGGTCCCCTCAGAGCCCCTGGGCTGAACCATGCCCCTTCTTGGTTTCCCGTTATCTGGGAAATAGCCGCCTCCCTGTCCCCTTTCCTTGCCAGTAATTGTCCAGCACAGGGACCCCACTGGGGTCGCAGCTCCCTGCCCCAGAGGAGAGGGGTTTTCCTGCCACCACAGGGCAGTGGGTGGCCCTGGCTGGTGACCATTGCTGCCCTGGTGCCTCTCCTCGCAGCATGTGTTCAGCATCGATCGCTCTTTCACCGCAGAGATCAGCAGGCAGCAGTGGTGGTGGTGAAGGGCAGGACTCAAGCCATTCCTCCATCCAAGTGTTTGCTCCAAGTGAGTGAAATGCAAAGGAGACGTTTCCTCGTGATCCTTCTTCATCACAGACTTCCCCCTGGATGATGCTAGGATGAGGTGGAGATAAGGTTGGCCTGTGTCAGACTAGACTTAAAACAGCTTTCCCAGCCCACAGTCCTAAGTCAGACTGACTTCTTTTGTGGCTTGTTTGTTTTAAGTTATAGTTTGTCATACTTGCAAAACAAGTGTGAGAGATTAAGCAGGAGGTACATTGATCTTGTGCAGAATTTGTCAAGGCTGCTCCCACACCGTTAAAAAAGTGGCAGTGATCCTTCTGGACTGTAGTGTAATTGGCCCATCTTTAACATTTCCTTAGATAAAGAAAGAAAATCTGTTCTATTTCCTTATGTTCTGTCTTTTTTCTTTTTTTTTGCTCTCTGTCTAATTTACAAAGAAAGATAGAGGGAAACCAGGTCAGGAGAAGCAACAGGCTTCAAAGACAAGCAACAATTTAATCTTAAAAGCTTTGCAGTAGCTTTCTTAGAAGACAGAGAATATTTTCTCAACTCTGCCAATGTCTTTTTTCCTCAGAGTTCAGTGCACGTGGGATCAGAGCGGCATGGGTCTACACACTTGCTGTTTTCAATCCCAAACCAGTTCTTCCTAATCTTTGTTTCTTAGTCTCTCTTCTTTTCCAGGCTGTTTTTTCCCTTATTGATTTCTTTGAGTCCGTAAAAATATTTCAGATTATGTTGAGAGAGGTGGATTTCTTGCCAGTAAGGTTATTGAAAGTACATAGGTACCGAGAGCTGCCAGACTAATTCTTTTTCAATGAATCAAAGAATGTCATACGCTTCTTCTGTAGATGTCTTCTACAAACAGTTTTCCAGTTCCTCTGTAACATTGCATTTGAATTATTTCTGTAAATTTTGGCAGTTATGTTACTGCTTTAAAAACAAAACAGCTTCCTTGAAAGAAAGAAAGGGGAAAAAAAAGTAGCACAGATTAGGAATCGAAGTGTCATTTCCAGAAAATGCGTTTAGTCTGAGAGAAATATGTACTTTGAGTGTATTGCGAGTGTGCTTACATAGAGGAGCTTGTTTGGATGTAGCATATATGTGTCTGATAGAGACCCATGTGTACGCCTGTGCGGTATGTGGAAATAATGTGTTGGAAGACCATCTTCAGCCTCACGTATAGCATAGCTCTTGTTGCTCAGGTTGTAGCAAAAGCAGAACTTGTTCCGTTCTTTTGGGGTGTGTTTTCATCCGTGAATGTTGTTGGTAAATCTGTATCTCTGCTTTACGGCTGGATGAAACTTTGCACCAAGAAGCTTAAGAGCGATGTTTTAAAACTTTGGCTCAAATCCAAAGCTCTTAAGTTCATGTTTAATATGAAAACACTTGAAAGTTGAATCGAAGTCAATGGCTCTATTTACATTTGTGGGTTCAAGAGAAGGCATAGCTGCTTGTGGGAGCAGGCCCTTATGAGATTAAGGAAGCTTAAATTTTCACAGCAGCTGAGCAATTGTGTTTTATGGGAACTGCAGGTTTGCAACACTTATGAAATGAGGCAACTTTCGAGTACAGAATTAGATCTGCCACATGAAAATGCTGGTGCAAATGACCTGTCAGATTTCACAGGGCTGGTCAGCAAAAGGGTGAAGACTTGCACAACAGGCTCCGAGATTTATGTTCTCTTAAAGGGTTTCTGTACATCTGATACACTGGAAAATGCATTTACTTGAATGTGAAAAATAAACAAACAAACAAACCATAAAACAAAGGCAAATGAATCTTTTGACATTTTGATATAGAGTCCTTGCTGAGTTCATGTAATTTGGAAGAGGGGGAATTATTCCTCAAAAACAAAAGCAAAGCTTGCTATAATTTTTGTGCTCTCCTGAAGCTGTTCAAACAGCCAGAGCAGTTTGAGTGTATCAGCCAGTGGCATCAAATTCAATAATATTCCTGGTCTGAGACTGCCAAAGTTCAGTCCTACTGTGAATTAATGCAGCATGAACATCCCATTATGAGAAGCCTTTCCTGGTGTAGTACTTTGGCTGAGTTTGAATCTGTAACTATCTTGTGGTAGTTACTGGATGTTTGAAAGAGGTAGTTGCATACAAGGAAGAATGGCTGATGTTGGCCGACTGATAGTTTTGCTGTGAAACTTTCCAGCGATATTCATAGCTGCCCTTAGCTAGAAAGCAAGCAGCCTTTAGCTTTTGTTCATATAAGGCATCTGCTTACATATTATTATTCTGTCAAGAGCGGAGGAGAAATAATGACGCAGTCCTGTCAACTCTGTGGCCTTCATATTGCAAACCAAAGCCCGGTTGTGCTTGCCCTGTTTCTCGCAGGCCTCTGCTGAAGATGGTGGAGGAAGACAGTGCAAGGATCTCCTTGCAGAGTGTGCACTATCAGGTGCATACTTGTTTAGTTTCAGTCTCATAGGCTATATCTCTACTACTACATTAAGATTGCCAGGACAGCTCTTCAGCCTTCAGGCCAAATGCCGGAGAGTGGCTTCTGCCCATACTTTTAAGCTCCTTGAGCTTCTAAAATGGGGAGACGATGTGCAAACTGCCCGTTGAGAATGGTCCATGGTGCAGCCTAACTCCCAGATTGTTCCGGGAACTGTTTGAGATACCGCTAGATGGCTTGGGGCAAAAATGTGGTCAGGAACCATTCTAAAAATTTAACAGTATAAATGATTAAGTACTTAAACCAGACCTTTGCACTGTTTGATTTATTAGCTTAGATGGAGTATGCTGTACTCTCATTGCTCAGGGCTCTCAGTGAGTGCCTGAGGGAGGCATTTTCCTCTAAGGCAAACTCTTCATTGCTTTGAATTCAGTGATCATCTTTGTTTGTGTTAGAGATTACCGTGGGATCCTTCTGGTGATGTGATGATCTGAGAGATTCACAATGAGAAAAACAGGGTAGTGGATAATATCAGCTTTTTTTTTTAAGGAAGTGTGGTTTTGTTTTCTTTTTATTTTTGTTTTGTCCTATATATTCGTAAACCAAGTATTTTAAAAATAGTGTATTAGAACAAATATTTGCACATTTCTAGATTTTTTTAATAGTTCTGCATATATTTTTTTTTGAGGAGAGCGGGAGGTAAGGAAATGTGGGTGGTAAAAACAGGCTACTCACACTGCTGAATTTGATCCTTTTTAGCTTATGTCACTTTCAGGTTTGCAGCACTGCAAACCCAAGAAGGAGGCTTTGTGGAAAAGCTGATTTACTTTAGATTAAAATTTTATCCAGTAAATGACATTTCTGCAGGAATTTACTTTTCCACTCTATGTCTATAAACTGAAACAGATAGATCAAAGCTTGATCATGTACATGTCCTTCTTTCTTTTAACCTACACAAGTATTAATCCCAAATGTAGTCTGTTCTCCCTTAAAGTGTAAACATTAATTCCTGGATGTAAAGCTGGAGCTGTCCAGCGAGGCACATGGCACCTCCTTGCCTCCTGTAGATACGCAAAGATATGTATCAAAGCACTGCATAAACATTGCTTCACCTTCGTATCTTTCTATTCATAACAATCAGCCTTGACAACTAAACACTTCCTGCTCGTTTGCTTTGTCAAACTATTTCTTTATTCAGAATTACTTTCTTTTACTGCTAATCCCTTTCCTTTGTCTTATAGCTTTGAAAATAGCTGTATTTGATTTGAGCCAGCAAGTGTTGAGTAAAGAGCTTTATATGTTTTATTTTTTCCCTCTGAAAAGTTGGATAAATTTTACTATGGCCCTTATTACAAGAGAAGACAAATAGAAGCTAATCATTTACCAGTGCGATCAATCAGCTAACAAGTACTGTCCTTCAGATGAACAGCTGCTTGAATTTCCTCAATCATGTCCAAATGTACGAGAATTTCATTTCCAGTTTCTGATGCCAGTGTGGGGATAATTGTTAGATGCTTCCTGCAGTGCTCTTTGACATGTAGCATGTCATACTTTCGTAAGTACTGATGAGTTCTCTGGGTCTGGAATCACTTAGATTGGCTCTTACAAGCAGATGTTCTGCTGGTTCTACATGATCTTGACAAAGGCTGTGCCATTTGGGAAGTGCTATGGCAGGGACAGTGGTGTTCTGAGAAAGCCAGTTCATAGAGATGGGTTTCGACACGCTGTCCTGACCTCTGGTTCACGCGTACCTCGTTGCTGTGCAAGTGAGCCCATGTTGAGAGTCAGGTGCTGGGAGCGTGCTGCTCCTGCCCATGCACGTCTTGTTCCCCAAACTGACAGCTCTATTGTGGAGCTAAATGGGTGGAGAATTTGGAAGCTGTCCTTCTCCAGGAATGATCAATTAAATAGCGTGTGTTTGTACAGAAATATGGCTTTTTTTCACTAAATAAGAAAGAAAATCCATTTGGTATTTCAAGAGCTGAAAAGTACTTCTTCAACAGAGCTATAAGAAAGTGAAACTCATTAAAGCTCTATAAACTTTCGCGTATTCTTGGCTGAATAGCTATCCACTCTGGGTTGTGTATGCTGGGAAAGTAAATAGTGAGCAATGCAGATGGAGATTAAAATACATTAGCTGTCCTCACTGCAATGCTAAACCCTTGCCCTGGTAATAGTAGCTGAAGTGCCAGAGAACTGGAAAGGAGCCACCTGCCTCTGAGGGCTATGGGATAATCTCTCTTGCTGTTACCCAGGTTCCTGGGACGTGGGAGGCTTTCTGAGTGCTGTTATCTCTGCGCTGCCTTAGTTTTGGGAGTGCTGTCCTCTAGCAGGGGTGCCTTTTCCAGTGGAAAGGAAAGATGAAAGAAGGCAAAAGTGAATAAAAGGAAGTGTGCTAAAGAGTCCAAACGGGTTGCCTGCGGGGCTGCTAGCCAGGCTCTGCTAGCAGGCGTCTCAGTGCATGGACTAAAGTATCAATTCCCTTTGAGTGGCAGTAGCAGACTCCCACAGCCCAGACATAGCTTGAGTTTCGGGAGGCTCATGCCAACAGAAGCAAAGAGATGGCCTGTGAGCCAGCACCAGTGGCTGTACTTTGTAGCGTGGCCGTCACAGGCGTCACCTTTCTGCTCTCACAGTTCCAGTCCCCAGGGCTACTTAGAGGAGCGCTGTGCTTCTGCTGTTTCCTTGTTTTGGGGACGAGGATGTCCAGGGACCACTCTGCTCCTTCTGTAATTGATTGACTCTTTCAAAGCAGAGAGGAAGACCAGGGTTATCCCTTTGGCTGACAAGAATGATGTCTCGGAGCACATGACAGGATTTTGACTAGGCGAGCTCCAGATCAGATGGAGTGAGGCTCTTTCCTCATCCTGCCTCATGTCCTAACTGCTGGAAGATCAGCTATTTTGTCCGTCTTGAACTTGAGAGACCTTCCAGGTGTAACAAACCCCTACTTTCTCAAAACAAGTGTCCTTGCATGAATATTTTCAAGTCTTGCCAGACTTTCAGTATTTCTTTCTTTTGGACAGAAAAAAGTTTAAAATAGAATTCTATCTTGAAATACAAAAATAATTTAAAAATACCTTTTCATAGTATTTGGCATAATATTTTAATTATGATTATGACAGCAGAGTCCAAAATATTAGAAACATGAAAGAAAAAACCTTGAAGCCTCTAGATTTGCTGATTACTGTTAAAGATACAGTCTATAAACTGTTATTTATAGCATTGCCAATAGAAAGGGTTTGGGGGTTGTCTCTTCTTTTTACTATAGGGACTATATGTTCTAGAATCAAGGAATGAAAAAAATAATTTATGCTGGAAGGGACTGCTAGAGGTGTCTTGTCCAGCCTCCTTCTCAAAGCAGGACTAATTCCGAAACCAGACCATGTTGCTCAGGGCCTTAGCCAGTTTGGTTGTGAAAATCTGCAAAGATGGAGATTTCACAACATCTCTGAACATCTTTTCCAATGCTCTGTTGTTGTCACAGTGCATAATTTTTTCTTCATGTCCTGTGAAATTTTCCCTTGCTGCAACTTGTGAATGATGCCGACCTCTTGTCCCTTTGCTGTCAACTTCTGAGAAGAGTCTGACTCCTCTGTAATTCCCCTTCAGGTAGTGAAAAACTGTTGTTAGACCTTCTCTTGTTCCAGTCTTGGAGTTAAATTTCACAGTGATATGTGCTTTTCAAATACTAAAGGTGGGCTCCAGCCCAAGAGTTAGCAGTTTAAGGAAGAAGCAATGGATGGAGAGAAAGAGAATTTAAAATGAGCCAGTGAGGTGACACTGGTCATCAGCAGAGAACTATCATGAAGCCTTGGGTCAGAGGAACATTGTATGGAGGATGTAGAGATACCATTGTCAACATTCCATGGACAGTGAGAGCAGATATCAGTAGCGGGTTAAAGTCTTGATCCAGAATGGGAGATGGGTTTTTACCTTTTTTAGGTGGGAGCATGCTGGCAGGGACCTGTAAAACAAAGATTAGTAGCTCACGTTTGATGAGCTAGAATTGAGAGAGCCTGTGAAGGGAGCCCTTGAAGGGTAGTGGCAATGGGATAACGACGGATGGGTGAATGATCTCTGCAGAGACAATTCAGGTAGATAAGTTTACCTGGGAGAGTTATCTAAGATACTGGCATTCAGTTGGGTAAATGTGACTTTTAAACTTGAGCTACTCTGCATTCCCTGTGTGTTTTTTCTCCAGTGCATAAGTCATCTTGTCCTAAAGTACATGTTTAAAGCAGAAGTGGTGACTTGTTCCTTGATAGTGCTTCCTTCTTCCACTGAGTATTAGGGAGCCTAAAGTAATGTCTTCTGAAAGAGGTGAGTGAGGTGAATCACATTGGAGCTGCTGAGGGGATTCATAGTAATGTGAATTGGGTGGAAAGAG
>NW_009604858.1:7302-17879 GCF_000690535.1 Cariama cristata
ATGGGTTTGATGTGAAGACCTAGGAGAAGGGCACACGTGAAGGCAGGAGTGCTGTGAAGGGCTTACTCCCCTTCCAGATTCTGAGTATGATATCCACAGATATGGGGAATAAAGAATAAAACTCTTCAAGGATGTGAAATTGAAAAGTCTTTCCATTAAACAATTTTATTTGAAGATAGCTGTAGCTTGTGATTGAAATGCTATTTGCTCCTTTTTAATATCTTATGTTGCTTTGGAAGAACATGGAGACTTGGTTGGACAAGTCCAGCTCATGGATGGCCATAAACAGTTTTGCTTTGTATGCTGTGACTCAGAAAAGCACTTAGCGCATGCATGGTTGGCAGTGAATGAAGAACCTCCCCTCTGCACCCTTAATCAGCAGAGCACATAGGCAGAGGCTTAAAGAAGGCAGATCTCCAAGACTCAAAGAACAGTGAAGTTCAGTGGTGGGCTCAGTGTAGCAGATGCTTGAGTTTTTAAAATTTATTTCTGAATAAAGGTTAATTTAATTTCATGCTTAGAACTAAGCGTGTGTTTAGTTGCTTTATTGAACTGAGTTCCTACTTCCCATTCCATGCAGACTTGTATTCTCTTTCTCCAGACTTCCTGGAAGAGCTGCAGAATACAGGCTGGCCTCTAAGATCACAGAGCAATGCCTCCTGGATCATTTGGGGTTCACTAGCTAGTAGCACTATTTTATCTAGCCGCTTGGATTAACTTAGAGCCAAGTAATGTTAGTAAGTTGAAAGAGCTGAAGGATGACTGGAAAAGGAGACTGTTTTTCTTGAACTGTGCTAGCAGCCTTTCCTTTTACTGTAACCTTAGCTGGCTCAGGTTTCAGGTTGCAGGTTCCTGTGAAAACTTGTTTTTAGACCTTCTATCACAAATGGAAATTATTTTTCTGGTGAAGCAGAGCCAAATGATTGTATACTGCCAAATGCCGCTGCACTAGCAAAGTTAAGTTATTGAGTTGAGAAAGGCCAAAGATATCTTGAAGCAGAGGACTGATCTTTTTGGTTCTTCAACACGCAAAGTATTTCCACTGTGCTGGCCCTCTTAGCTATCCTTTAATAAGCTTCTCTTTTGCATACATCTCGTGTATGAAGTAACGACATGACAGTGAATATAAATCCATCCTGGCCACAGAGAAGACTACATTCCCCTCTTCTTCTAAGCTGTTCGCTGTTTTCCTCCTCGAGTAGCGTTCTTCACTCTCCTGGTTGTGCTTATTCCTTCAGGTGATTAGTAGTCAGCAAATACTCTGGCTCTCCTCATTCTTTCCCGTGTATTGCCATCTCTTGCTAGAGAGAAAGAGCTGCTCAGATGACTCTTGGCATTTGTTCTAAGTGCATTCCACTGAATACCTGGTGTTTTTCCCAAAGCATCTGTTTTCACACACAAGTACTGGTGATGGCAGGAACTCCTGTAAAACTTGCCAGATGCCCACCTGCCCTGGAAAGTCCGTAGCTATATTCGAACAGAGTCGGAGTTTTGTCCAGGATGTGTGGGATTTGCTTTGATTTTGCTGCACTGAGCTCTTTCACTAATTATATTTTCATGGTGAAGCATGTGTTTCCCTAAACTGAGACTGAGCTTCTGTGGACACAAACTAACAGTTTTTGCATTTAATTGGACTGCTGCTCTGAGACAGTCCTTCCCAAATGTTCAGGTGAACACTCAATCTCATTGTAGAAATGGTGCATTTGGAGAGCTTGACCTAATGAGGTTACCTTTGAGCCAAGAGTATTTCTCAAATTAGTTTATTTGCATTGCTTAATTGAAGAATTAAAAATTAAATACAGATTTTCCTTTTCTCTTTTTTTTTTTTTTTTTTTTGACTTCTGAGGCAAAACTAGCAAGTAGCAGCTTTCTGTGTGCTGAAGGAAAGTTCACTGCACTATTGATGTTGAAACGAGGTACAGTTTAAAGCCTCAGCACTCCCAGATGTTTTACAGAAACCCCTGGCAGGAGGTGCAGCAGGAGTCTTAACTGCAGTGCTACTTCATAGAAATGAAAGGTAGGAGTAAAATTCCTCCTAACATGATCCATGCTGTTGCCATAGATGTCTACTCAGGAGGGGAAGTTGCTTTAACTTTATAAGGAGCACAGATGGCTAGGTTAGACTGAGACTTCATTTTTTGTGGCAATGGAGACATGAGATGGATCCTTCTCTTGTCAGCTGTGGAGTGAGCACAGGTTTTGTGATTGATAGCTACAAAATTGTTGGAAGGTCACTTCCTCTTGCTCAGTAAAAGAAAGAGAACAGTAGTACTCCAGGTAATATTACAAGATGGTGGTGTGTTCTTGTCTTCTGTAGCCATCACCTCTAAGAATGGTTTTACCTCTCCTTTTGTATACAGTGTCTAAAGAAAATTTACAAAGGATTCATCTAAGTTACTCTGTCCTTATAGTGAGTGAGACCCACCTAATGCAGTCAGTGGAAGTCAGGGATTGATTAATTTCAACTTAAAGATATAAAATGTCACATGAACTGCATCTGAAAAATTCCCACTTCTCTTCCTGAATTGCAAAAGAATTCCTGGGTGATCAGCTCAGCTGTTTCTCTCTCTGTTTTGAAGTCTGAGCTATTTGAGATAAATCCCACTACTTTTCTGTGAGTGGCTTTCTGCTGAGATGCTGTTACAGTTCCGTGGGATGGATTTCTCTAGGACCTTGTAAGTACTAGATACTACACTTTTTTAAAAGGGAGAATTTTTGGTCTGTTACTTTAAGACTATGTCTCAGATGTCAGCACCTCTACTTTTCTTCAGCATGCCACCAGCAGATGTTTTAACGGGAGGCGTAACAGCTTTTTTCTGAAAAGTTATCTAATAGACAACTAGAATATGGCATTTGGGAATTCTTAGGTGAGAATGGGAAAGCAGAGCATATGCATCTGTCCATGTTTGGCAGCATTTGCTACCTCCGAGCTCACCTCTCCCATCTTGGCAACAAATGTCGCACTGTCATGTGTCCTTTTTCACTTCAACTCTTTCCTTCAGTTTTCAGTCATGCTGGCTTCATCCTTTCTGCTGCTTCTTATTGCTAGATATTTAAACTTACAAGATACTGTCCATTGTGTCCTTGTGGTAGCCCCATGCCTACATTGACAGTTTGGGATCCTATTCATAGCTTTGTGGGCTTGTTTATATTACTGTAGCCATTTCTTACATGTCTGAGAGAAGAAAACAACCTCTCCAATGCAGGTGAATTACAGTACCAGTATTCATTTGTTTTATCTATCTATCTATCTATCTATAAAATATGTAGTGGAACACAGTAATCTTTCAAACCAGGACTCTGTGTTAATTCTTTTAAAAATTATGTTACAAGTCCTCTCTAATCTGCATGAGATAACAACAAATTCTGGTAGGAGCTGAAAGGAGGCAACACTATGATGGGTCAGACATTTCTCTATGTGGAGAGCTCACCATGTGGATCAATTGAGGCATGTTACATGTATCATTTAATGTTATGTATGTGTTTTTGTGAGTTCAGGTTAGTGATTTATGAGAGTACTTGTGTGATGAAGAACAAATTCTGCATAAATAAATGTTAGCAAGATTGGAGCCCTTCCGTTTGCAGAGGAGCACACACTACTATTAGTGTCTTGCAATTTCTGAGAACGTAACTTAGCAATATGTTACTCTCTCTTAGGCCGTTGCCCTTTTCATCTGCCCTTCCCATATCTAGAGGTGAGTTCCTCTAATTGTGCCTTGTAGTTGCGTGCCCTCTGGAGAGATGAAGACCTTTCATGGATTAATGAAGAGCAGTGACCATAGTCAAGAGGAAAGGTCTAACGACATGACCATGAGAGACGCAGACAGTGATGCACTCGAACAATTCATCCACTCCTTTTCTGAAAGTCCTCTCAGATGTGAACAGGAAGTTGACCAAAGGCTCCATATATTGTTCTGAAGAGTCAGAACTGGCCTGCGGACTATGAGTTGGTGCCCTTGCTTTAGAAAGTAAAGAACTCCTTTTCGCCTTAATCTCTGGCTCAGTGCATTATTTTTATTTGTTCATAAATGTCCACAATAGCTCAAAGAAATTAAGATAGACATTTCTGTGCATTAGTTACTCAAAGCAACTAATATTTCAAAATACATACACAGTCATAGGCCCAATTATTTATAGTTAAAATTCTACATTACTTAAAAGTTTCTTTTCTTACTGTTCTTTATTATTTTTAAGAGGGTTTTTTAGGCTTTTTGGGTTTGTCTGCTTTAAATACAATTTTTTAAAAGTATCACACACAAGATACCTGTTCTCTGTGGTTAGTGGAGAGAAAATGAAAGCAAAAGTAACATAATATGTGGAAGGCACTTTTCTTTCTAGCCAAATGAACCTAAGTTGACCCTAAAGAAAATATGACATTTAACCTTTCTTGTTCCTACACATGCTGTGCTAAGCTTGACCTCTGTCTGTTCTTTCCCATCGTCTTATGAAGCGGACAGCTGAACATGCAGTGTATTTACAGTACATGATGATGTCTCAAGTTTCTTCTTTGAAGTGAGACAGTGCTTTGGCCTGTGAGGTAGCAGAGGGGCAGAGGGATAGAAGGGAAGGATTGCCTCTGCTATGTCAACTCACGTGACTGGGTCTGACATAAGACATGACCGCTACAGAGTCTGCTTTCTGTCAGGGTTGGCTGGAGTTCTGTGCCTTGTAAGATGGCATCTGCCCTGGCTACAGAACAGAGCCATTGCTTTTCTCTGTCTCATTGACCTGACCATGCATGGTCAGTACCCTGGAAGTCTTTGCTGTAGGAGGCAGGAGTTTGAGACTCCCTGGAGGAGAAACAGCAACTTCATAGTGTTTATTTCAAAAGAATGAAGTCTGAGAAAGGCTTTTTGTTTGTATTTCAAGAGTTCCTGTTTTTGTAAAATAACAGCAAAATGAGAAATAGATAGAAATGGTATTGTACAAAGAACAGTTGTTTGTTAGAGACCAACATTGCTGATGAATTCTGTTGTCATGATCATTTACTTCTTGTTAAGTGACAAGGAGTTCAGTGACATAAAAAGGGTTCTGCAATCACTTAACATATCTTAAAGCACTGAAATGTGACGTTAACATTCAAGGTGTATGGTCGTTTTCCTGAGTAAAAGCTGCTTGTAGTATGTTAGAGTCATTCTGTGTAAATAGAAAAGCAAAGGCATTTTGTCTATTACGACGGCTTTATATCCCCTCAAAAATAGTCAGAAAGATTTTACCACATAGTTTGAAAATGGAAGTTTCTGTCATTGATGTGTCATTCCTGAATTTCTCACCATGTTTAGTTCTGCCTTTCTTAAAGGGCTTTTCAAGTGCTTGTCTTGCTCCAAGCAGTATCCAAACTCAGCTGTGTGTGGAGATGTACAGTTCTGTGGGCTTCTGTCCTCTATCTGCAGTGGGCATTTCAGTAATTTCATTTCTGAGTGTGAAAATGACAACATATTTCTTGGATTCAACTCTAAATATACATTTCCTAAAATTTACTTGGGGATGTACTATTATCCTGTACTGAACCTGCAGCTTTCTTGAAGTGACCATATTAATATTACTGCTCTCTTTCTCACTAGCATTTGCCATCAGTGGAGGGCTCAGAACTCTGAATTCTGTGACATAGAAACTCATGTCTTTTTTTACTGGCTAAAAAGAGCCAAGGATCACCTTACAGGGTGTCACGTCCCATCTGAGGAGAAGGGAGAGGTGACTCAGGTTCGCGGATTCTCTTGGTGAGAATTAAGGTGAAACAACACTCAAGGTCCATGGGCAAACACGATTTTTATTCTATAGCTAGACTCATTGGCAATGAAGTAGATAACAGGAAAAGGGGTTGAGCCTTGCATTAGTTACTAGAGAAGTAAAAGAAAGAGGGGAGGGGAGAGGCAGGGGGGAGAGAGAGAGGAGAGAGAAGAGAGAGGTAGGGACAGATCACCAGTCGGGGTTCCTGCGATGGTCCAGCCACCGCAGAGTTTCAAGGATGCTTCTGTCATCATTGATGCTTCTTGTTTCTTCTTCTCTTCTTCTCTCCTCTTCTTTTATACTCTTATCTCTGTCTCTGCCCCTGGGTTCTACGTGTTGTATGTTTTAGGTGGGGCATATCACTTTCTGGTGTGATGCAACTTTACATGTTCTTGATAATCTTCATTTGCATATGCATGGGTGTTACCCGTTATATGCATTTTGCTTGTGATGAAGCAGAAGGACACTTTTGGTTACTTTATGGGAGGGGGAATGGGCCAACGGTAAGGCTCCCCTGCCTTCATAGAGCTCCTTTCCTCACTTAGATCCTACCCAGCCAGACCTGTTGTCGTTGAAATCGTTCCACTGCATCACTGTTTGGGCCGTATACCTTCTTGTAACAGGTCACCCGTTAATCATTAACTTTCTATCAGTCTCTCACACAGGGATGCTTACTTTTCCTATACAGTCAATGGGAGCATTTTCCTCAAGCCTTCTGAATTGCCCTTTGCCAATTGCTGTCTCTTTTGAATGTGTGAGGATCTTTAGTACCCATGTAACTATTAAAAGTTAGTTGAAAAAATTCTACACATGATCTTTAATGGGATGTGATTCATTTTCTCTATTTTCGGCATTTACTTTTAGGTGACATAAATTGTGTCCTGAGCTTTGTTAATGCTATTGACAAGCTCTCACAAGAAGCGGTCCAGAATAGGTGGTTCATTTGTAGATGCCTACACTTAGTCAGATGAATGCCACCTGATGTCAGGGAGCTAAGCAAGTATAACCATAAATCCTCTCTGTCATGAGGCGCTGTCTCTACCTGAACCTTTTATAAATGGGAACTGCTATGAAAGTGCTGGGGATTATTGTACTCATGAATGAGAAAATCTAATCGGTGCTGCTGCTTTACTGTTTGTTTTGTTTTGTTTTGTTTCTGTGTGTTCATTCAGATAGTTCTCCACTGTGAATCTTCTGTGAACCTGCCCTTGTCTGTTCTTCTGGAAAAGTACTGTGAAGCTTTGTCAGCCCGCACCAATGTCACAGGTATTTATTTCTCCATTTCTTGTTGGCTTCTTGTTACTATAGGATCCATTTTCAAAGTGCCTTTGCTCCAGGAACATCTTTTACTGCTGAGATAAACATAGTGCCTCCAGTCTTGGGTTTTCATTGGCAACAATGTACAGTGCTGTGACATGGAGAGAAAACTTTGAATTTTGCACACCTGGAAAGAGCTTCAGGTGAATTAATAATGACAGCCATTTTTCATATTTGAATCTGTTAAACTGACTGCGCTCACCGACTGATATGATAGTTGAAGGTTAGCATAGTTAAAATGTCTATATCCAGACTGGTCCAGACTCGTTGGCGAAGCCTGGCTGCATTTCTTCAAGTGCAACGTGGGACATCCAGGCTGGGTAGGTGAAGACAGGTGGATGTGGTAATAAAATCCAGCCCATGTGTGGCATTCACTGGAGAAACTGGGGTGCCCTCACCAGACTGACAGCTCATATAAGCTTGCCTTGAATCATTTCAGCCAGGTCAATAGAGCATTTATCGTGAAAAACACCAGTTCTTCAAATCAGAACACAGTACACGTGTTTAACTGCAAAACCATTTCTGTTTCATGATCCCACCATCAAGTGTCCAAAACCCGACTCTAACTTTTTAGTTTAGGACAGAAGGCTTTTCTGACAGAGAGGTAGGGCAGGGGCACTTAGGGGTTCTGGCAGTGGAGTAAAGGGAATATTGCATACTCCCCAGAAGACTAAGGGCAGATAGCAGGAAGGAGTGGGGGGAATATGGTGCCTTTGCTTTGCTCACGGTTTTTGAAAGCAAGGCAACTCACAGATTCTTGTGCTTGATTCTTGGCTAAAATACACCAGCACAAAAATGATACTGTAAGAGAACTGAAACTGGATCCAGCTTTGTCTCAGAAGTGGGAGAAGCACACTCAGAGCCACTCCTCTGTGGCATCACTGGGGTATGTGTGCTGCAATAAGTGATGCTGGGGGAAAAAGTAAGTTTGTTTCCTTCCCCTTCACGTCTCTTTCCCCCTCATAAATCTTCATGGAGGGAGGAGTTTAAAATATCTTGTAATAATGTAGATATTATCAGTCAGCCAGGTCTCTGGTCCTGAGAAATGGCAAAGGAAATGAGGCTCAAGGAAGAAAAAATCTTTCTGTATGTTATATCAGATCAATTGTGTTTGACTGTATCGGTTCCTTATGGACAATAAGCTGATCTAGATAAGCTGATCAGACTGAAGTCGGAAAGTTGTGTTGCCTTAACTGCCTCTTAATTTGCATATAAATGGGTGTGTTGACCTGTATTATGAATCCAGACTGAGCTCTGCAGCTTGTGCCATTGTGTTCCAGGGAGCAACTCTGCCTCGTGGCATATTTGCTTGTATAAATTTTAATGACTATCTATTCCATTCTGTAGCTGGAAACAAAGGAAAGATAGATGAGTTTCTGTGCAACCTTCCATAATTTTGGACCTTTCTTTCAGGTGTTCTTTGCCTTTTGAATATTTTTGTAAATATTGTAAAACTTGCCATCAATTCATAATGTGTTTTGCATTGTCCAGAGCTTCTCTTATAAAAAAAAAATTTCACACTAGGCTGTATTAGAAGTTGGCAAACAACTTACTTCTCAATTGTTGACCAAAAAAAAATTTTCTGGGCTATATACATGATGCATGAGCACAGGGTATCTTCTCAGGCTAAGTGCAACTACTATAATAGCATTTTAATATGAAAAGGGAAGAGGGAACTCACAGAAGACTCTCTTCTATTGCACTGTCATTGCAAGGTATCAGTGATCAAAAAGGTAAAACTGAAATTAATGTAATTTGATTGTTATATAGAGACAATCCAACGTGCAGCTTTTCTAGAACATACCTTCCCATGATGCTTGTGACCATAGCCCTTTTTGCAACATGCTTCAAAATCCTGTGAACCTGTACTCTGCTTTGAGCATGGGCTTATATATGTATTTGGTAAACCCCAAAGCTGCTTCATGTTCAGACCGGCTGGACATAAGCCCAGACTCAGGCATAAGCATGAAGTGAACTTGGGGTCATACTAGGGACGAAAGTTCACTATTTTGCTTAGCGTGGACCAATGTACTTTTCTCAATGTGGTGGATCATCCACATGGTGCTTCTAACCACTACATGTTGGTTTTGTCTTCCATGACAATTGCAGGATCTTCGAAACAGTCTGGACTATTCAGCTATGAGTCTTCTTATTAAAAATGAAGGTCTGCAATATAGCGATCTCCTCTTTATAGTCAGTAAAGTTCTAGTTGGTATAGTTAAAGTCCAAAGCAAGATTTAATCCTAAACTAGGATCTAAAATAAAGCAGAAATGAAATGCTTTTTCTTTAAAGGGATCCAAGGATAACAAGCTCTTGTGACTAAGTCTACTCTAATTTTTTGATGTCCAAAATTAGATGAGCTGTGTGCATCCTTAATTTTGAACCTTCATAACAATAAGGATGTATCACATTGAAACAGTGGTGTGGTCCATTCAGCATCATGGATGTATAGAACCAGACCACAGAGACTGCAATGTCTGAGTCTTTTCTCTGGCTCGTGTGCTTTGACACAGTGCAGATACCATATTTTAGAAGGGAAAAAAAGTGAACAAAAAAACCCCAAGGAGAGCCATATTGAACAATCTTTATTTATAGCTGGGAGAACAGTAAACATTAAAGTTTTGTAATTGGTTATCTTCTCTGTCTCTTTTCCAGAAGATGCTGTTAATTAGTCCAATATGTTAATTTCCTTCTCCTATAATTACTAACTTCACCCCCCCCCAATATGTTCACGCTGAGCATCTTAAACAGATGGCATAAAATGCTTTTGAAAATTTCATGTATGTGTAATTTCACTGAACTGCTGAGTGAATGACATTGTAAATTCTATCTGAAATGATTTAAACCAAGCAATACTTTTTCAGAGTTGGAAGGCAGTATAACTCACTCTCTCTTTTGGGCATTGTTTCCTTGAAAAATCCTTGGATGACACCTTCATGGTTGCTGAGTGCAGCTTTTAAGCTTGATGGGAATGTGTGTTTGTATTTGTGGACTTGAAGAAGAATTTTATTTAATTATTACTTTACTTTCATATATAAGAAGAATTGGTTGAAATAGCAGGATTTTCCTACAGTGACTCAGCTGAAGATGTTTCTGATGTTGTTATCTCGTAATATGGTTTGGCTAGAATTACAGTAATACCCAGGACAACCAGATGACTGTAATTCTATATATCTGTGCGATACATGCACTGAGTTATAGCTTGAATTTTTATAGGAACTTAGAGGAAGTGGGTCCTCAGTTCACATTGATATTCCATGGGTTCTGTCATGCTTCCCTTCACATCCTTTGACTTCCCCATTTTATATGTTTCCACGAGAGACTACAAGTCTTGGCTTACATGTGATCCTACTCAGTTTTGATCTCCATGGAAATCTTTTTGGTTCCCACTTTTTGGCCCATTGACACGTTCGGCTGCACAATCTTTAAGACCTTGTCAAAAGATGATTAATCTGAAAACAGGAATTTTGTCCAAAAAATAAACCAGAAGGTGGATGGCCAGTGCTGCTGTGCTGATTGTATCAGTATA
>NW_009604859.1:0-240 GCF_000690535.1 Cariama cristata
TGCCGACCGCGAAGGGCGACCCCGCCACGGCCGCAGCCTGGGCACGAACACCGTCCGCCTGGTCCAGGCCGCTTCCCACGAGGGTCAGCCCTGGGCAGGTAAGGAGCGGGTGGTCACCAAGGGCATTACAGGGGCTTAGCAGAGCCGGCAGGGTGGGCTTGAGCCCTGGGGGGTCTCTGCCGGCCTCCTTCCTCATCTTGACAGTGTCCTGGACAGGGCTGGCGTGGCCTGTGGCGTGCC
>NW_009604859.1:280-3843 GCF_000690535.1 Cariama cristata
GGACATTGCTGTCCCTGCATGCCCATCTCACCTTCCCATCCTGCCTGATGCCGGGCCAGTGGTGTTGGTGCAGAGGATGGGAATTATCCCAGCTGCTCTGTGCCCTTCATCCTGCCAGCGAGCCGCGGCACATGGTTGCTGTTTGCTGAGGCTCCTGCCTTGTGCTGGGGCACCTGGCTGTCACAGGCTCCACCGTGCCGTGCAGGGCTGCGGCAGTACCCTGGGACAAGGCTGTTCTGGTGCGGTGCCTGCTGTGCCATACGTTGGGGGCACTCACCGCTGCTTCCCCACAGGTCGCTGGTACGTGCAGCCCCTCACCTACCACCTGGAGGGCCAGCCCGAGGCCGAGCACCTCCTTCGAGCCACCGTGGTCTACCTGCCCAGCCTGCCACTGGCCCACGGTCGCCTCCTCTGTGCCCTGGAGCTGGCGGCCACCAGTGAGGCACCCGGGATGCTGCTCGGCCCTGCCGCTCACCCCCGCCATGGCTGGGCCGAAGCAGATGTCACACCTTACCTGGTGCTGGGAAACGTCAGTGTGGGGAGTCTAGCACTGCGGCATGTCTGTGTGCGTGCTGGCCGGGTCAGGGGCCATGATGCCCCAGTGGCCCCTAGCCACCCCTTCCTCCTCCTCTACCTCAACGACACCCAGGCTGGGCTGACACCTCCGGCAGCAGAGCCTCGCCGGCACCGGCGTGACACGAGGATGCTGGCCCATGACCTGCCTGGCTACCTGCGGGAGCAGGGAGGGGAGAAGAGCGATTGCTCCCTGCGCCCCTTCCCCGTCAGCTTTGCCCAGCTGGGCTGGGACCACTGGATCATCGCTCCCCACCGCTACAACCCGCGCTACTGCAAGGGTACCTGTCCCCGTCTGCTCCGCTATGACTACCACGCACCCAACCATGCCGTAGTGCAGAGCTTTGTCCATCAGCTGGTGGATGCCAACGTGCCCCGGCCCTCCTGCGTCCCCTACCGCTACAGCCCCATCAGCGTCCTCATGATCGAGCGTGACGGTGGCATCCTCTACAAGGAGTACGAGAACATGATTGCAGAGTCCTGCACCTGCCGGTAATGCCCACTATCCCGGCACATCACCCCCAGGCTCTGCCTGTCCCTGCCGGATCTGGACTTTAGGGCTTGTCTTGCTCTGCCTGGGGCGAGTTTGTCCCCCTTCCCTGCACAGCACTCCTCTGCAGGAAGGTTTTACAATGGCAGTTTTATGTAAATTGTAGGTTTTTAAAGGCAGGAGCCTGTGCTGGGGCAATTGCCCTGTGGCATCTGTCCTTCCTGCAGCCCCATGGCCGCTGCCTGGTTTTGGGGGGCAGGGGGGGCTTGGCCTGATGCTCCCAGGGAAGAGCTGGGTCCCTGGACTGGAGCATGAAGCTCTTAGGAGGTGGCTGGCGGTCTCCTGGTGGAGCCAGGGCAGGGAGGTCAAAAAGTTCAGGTGTCTCAATGCTTGGCACCAAGCTGGTGCCATCAGTATCTGGTGCAACCCTGCCCACGGGATTCCTTCCCAGCTCACATGCACCCCATCCTGTCTAGCCTCAGCTGCGGTGGCATCTCACTGGGCTGGGAATTGGGCTGGGGCAGGGGGAAAAGCCCCTCTCCTTCCTCTCAGTTCTGCTCTGGGGGGCTGTGAAAACTGGAGGGACTGAAGCTTCCAGCGCTGCTCCCAGTGCTGGAGCCAGGCAAGCTGCCTGCCCTGGGCTCTGCCCGCTGCTTCCTCTGCCACCCCTGTCCTTTACCTCCTTGGCTTGCCCTCAGCAGGGCTCAGGTCTCACCCCGTCCCAGGGGTTGGACCCTTGTCACGGTGTCCCTCTCCTTTCTCGCACCCTTGCTGTCCCACAGGGCTTGGGCTCTGCTGGGCTCCTGGCCTGTCCCTTTTCCCAGAGGGGTCAGTCATGCTCCCAGCACCCCTGTCGCCTGGCTTTATTTATTGCTGACTATGTAAATAAATAAATTGATGGATTTTGCTAAAGACTATCTTGGCCTGTTCTTGCTCTGTCCCTGGGGTGCAGCGGGGGCCCCCCCGGGACAGGCAGCATAGACTGTGTCACCATGCAGCCATCCTTGGTGCTTGCACTGGAAGGGATGGGTGCTTCTCCCTGCTGTGTGCAGAGAGTGAATCCCAGCTGGTTCAAGGAGGAGCTGGGAGAAGAGACTCCCCTGGGGCGTAGACCTGCTCTGGGGCAGGGGCCACCAGATGTGGCTGCAGACAGCTGCCTTGGTTGGGCTGGGCACAAGAGATGCCCCGCATCCCTTTATAGGGGGCGGCTCCCAGGGGACCATGGGAGGCTGCTGGGCTAGGCTGTCTGTCACCGTGGCCAAGGCATTTGACCGCCAGGGTTATTTTGGGAAGGTGTCTGCAGGCAAACTTGCCTGTTCCTGGGCACGATGCCCTGTGTTTGCAAAGCTGGGGCAAAGTTCCCCTTCTTTCAGCAGCAAGGCACGGGTGGCAGCTGTAATCCTTGTCCCAAAGTGCTTGGTGGCACTGCCACCTGCCAGCTGGATACTGGCTCTGCATCCTCAGCTTGTGGCTGTTGCCAGGATCTCATCTCTTGCTTGACCTCCAGCCCCATCTGTAACTGGTGGTCCAAGCTCAACGGGGATGTTTCAGCATTTCTTCCCTCCTGTGGGTGTTTGCTGTGGGGCAGGGTGCTGCCAGCCCACGTTCTTCCCCTACCCACCAGCCCCAATATTTCTTCCCCCATCCTGGCAAAGTGAGAAGCTGCAGAGCCCCAGGCTCCTCTCCTGCCCCTTGTCCCCAGTTGGCTGCATCCTGGCCACCTCCAGCCAGGAGGCTGTGGGGAGGGGAATGTCTTCTGCTTTTTTGGAAGCTTGTGGAGCTGACCTCAGGGGGAAGATTTTTTCCTTGTCAATCATTAAGCGTGCAGTGTTGACTCATCTAGGCAAGCGATGATGAAAGGCATGGGAGCTGGGCACACTCCAAGCCTTGGGCACCACTGGGTGCCAGTGCCCGGTGCTCCCCCCGGCAGGGACCTGCGCCCTGTTCTGCTGCGCGGACCTCTTGGTCCTGCTGCGTGCACAGAGACAGAGGAGCGCTGTGGTTTGTCTGTCCCAGCCCCGCGTCCTCGTATGCGCTGTGCTGGTGGGCTCTCGTCCTCGCTGGGCTGGACCCCTTCCCAGGGTACCCCCAGATACCAAGGGTCTGCCCCAGCAGTGTGACCTCCTCTGGACTGGGGGTAGGGCAGGCGCTGCCAAAACTATGGAGGAGCAGCAGTTCAGGGAAAAAGCTGCTGTCCCCGTCTGACCCTGGCACTGTGCCTGCATCAGCACCAGGGCTGCCAGGGCAGAGCAAGGTGGAGGGTGCAGGGCCCCCAGCCCAGTGCCCTCGTGCACCTTGGGGGGTGGCTCTTCCTGCGGGTCCCGCAGCCATGCGAACTCCCCGGGCACAGCCTGGCACGCGATCGCTACCAGCCCTGCAGGGAGCACCAGGAGCCCCGGCTTTCGGGACATGCCCCCATCCCACGCTCTGGCAGGGGTCTTGCCTGTGAGGCTGTTGCCTGTGCTGGTGGCTGCACCGGCCCCCCGGTCTCCCCCAGGCC
>NW_009604860.1:0-266 GCF_000690535.1 Cariama cristata
CCCCGCCCCAGCCCTGCCTCATGCCCCCAGCCCTCGCAGGTGGCTCCAGACGTACTTGTGCCTCTTTATTAGGGAGCATTTGTACATTTATAAAACAGTGACGCACATCTTTCACGTTCACCAGCACGAAGGTGTCCGCGCCGACCAGCCCTCCTGCTGCGGTACCTGTGCCCACCCCGCTTGGGCCTCGCTGCTCCCGCTGGCAAGGAGGGAGCCACATCCCGCATCCCCCTGCCCGCCGCAGGAGCCCTTGGCGGAGGGCTGGC
>NW_009604860.1:297-880 GCF_000690535.1 Cariama cristata
GCACCCTTCTGGGGACGCTCCTGCTTGCAGGTGGGCGTGGGGGGACCCCATGGAGAGCTGACAGGGGATGCTCTAGAGGGGGTCCCTGCGGAGCACTGCGGCGCCAGCCTTGCCAGGAGGCTTGCTGTGTGTCCCCCCCGTGCAGGGGGACATGGGACACCACGCAGCCAGATGCTTGCACCGACGAGGAACATCTTTCCTTGTGGGTGCATATTCTGGGGGCCTGGGGGGCTGCACATACCCAGAGCCAGGGTTGGTGCTCTGGTCCCTGCCCTGCATCTCCCATGAGTGGGGCCTTGGGGGCTGCAAGGATGATGGCTCCTCCTGCATCTATGGCTTCGGCCATGGCGCGGCATGGCCATGTTCCGTCTGCGGGCACCGGGGATGGGGACCAAACTGACAGGGCCAGGAGCTGCCTGGCTCAATCCCAGCCTCCCCCAGAGATCCCAAATTCCTGCCCTGGGGTCCCCCTCTCTGCTGCGTTTGTGTGTTGAGGGGGGCTTTGCCAGCCCACCCCCCCTCCTGAGATATTTTTGGGGCGTTTTGCCCTGCGCTGGTGTTTGCTACAGTGGAGGGGGAGGAG
>NW_009604861.1:0-4181 GCF_000690535.1 Cariama cristata
AACAGCCCGGGCGACCCACAGAGTTTAAAGAAACAAAATACTATTTTCCTTGACGCAGTTTAAGGCTCGACTGTTAAATCTAATCAGGAATTTTATGCCCATCAAATGGCTCTTTCATAATCTTTATTTACACTTTAAGAAAAGGGGGTCCCAGAAATATCCCGGCTGAAGCCTTAGCCCAGAGGGTTGCGGCGGGGTTCGCCCAACAGCAAAGTTAAAACAATAAGCAAAGGCTGAGCTGCTTGCCACGCCAGCCTCGCTGGTGCTGGCGGAGCTGGCTTCTTGGCTCCTGGTTAGACGTGAGGGCTCTTTGGGGTTCTTTTTCAGTTGAAAATACGAATTTCTTGCATGTCGCTACACGGAAAGTCAGATGATAGTCGTGATGAGAGTGATTTAAATATCGTGTTCAGGACTGGCAAACGGCTCCGTAAGACCCTTCGCTCACGATAAATCACGAGGGTTTTTGAAAGTGGGCAGCGATTTTTTTCTTGAAAATGAACGGTAGGAAAGTTTAAGTTTGATGTAAATAGAAGTTGAATAAACATGCGAGAGCCACTGGGGAACTGGGGACTTAGGCTCTGGGCATTTAATGTCACTCTTGTTTTAAATCATATTAAAATGGAATCAAGTAATTAACATTAATAAATAAATCAATATTGTGCAATAAACGAGATGTACAATCTACATTAATATAAAGGTTTTGCTCTCAGAGCCCCATATTTTTCCGAAGGGGGGGGGGAACACAAACCCCAACCAATGGGTCCATGCAGATGTAAATTACTGTTTGTAATAAAGCATAGGTGGACATTACAGTTTTCTCCTCCAGCAAATGTCAGGGCTAAAAACTTGAGGTTACCAGATGTGGCAGCAGGGCTTAATTTTCGCTGCCTTGTCTTCCTAAACCTTATTAGTGGTGATACGACTATTTTTTTTGTCTGTGCTGAGGATTCTCATAGTTGCAATTTGCTGTGTTTGTGTCTCATTATGGGAGGGGGATGGGAGAGAGGTACGAAAGAGGCTAGATATTTTGCAGATGCCTTCGGTAACAAAGGTATTGCGAGAAAGACCTTCTTTTTAAAACAAGCTGGAACCCAGGAAGCTTTTAGTAAAATTCTTTCATTTACTCGATTTCAGCATTTTATTTAGGGTGTCTTTAAACGCGCGGATTGTATATTTTATGCCACGCTGTTACATTGCAGGGAGATTGAAGAACAGTTTTTATTTAAGGGAAAAAAAAATTGGCTACGATATTGTGTCCTTTCTTCTTTTAATAATGCAACTGTCACGTTGCCCAGATTTCTATGTGCCATATTTTCATAGAAGGAGTCGGCGTCTGGGCTGAGGGCTCAGATTCCCTGGATTTTTTTGACCAAGGGCGGCGGGGGGGAGACGGGGGACGGACGGACACGACATACTGATGACATTATGCCTTTCGCTAAATATGAAAGCTTGTAAAATAAACAAAATAGCACGCTGGCATCTCTTCAAAGGTGTTATTTCTGAGCGTGGGGATCGCACAGTAGCACTGACTGTACTCCCAGCCTCTCCCGAAGCCTCAGCCCTTCCTCTATTGTATTTTATATTTCTGCGGACACAGAAGTGCATATCTGGTATGAGGAGATTTTAGCGTGTAGATTGGCGGCCAATGCAGCCCTCAGCCTCGATATTTGGGCTGCATGTTTATCTTTTGGCAGATTCCTGCCGCATTTGTAGTTTCATCAGGAAAGAAGCAAATGCCCTTTTCGTTCTCCTTAAAGGACAAACCCAAAGACGTTTGGAAATTGCTCACAGCATTTTCTGTCTAAAGGAATGAAACAGAGAAAGGGTTAAAAAAAAAAAAAAGAAAACCTGCTTATAGACTCTCACAGAATCATCACATTTACACGATGATTCAAAAAATGAGCAAGCGGCGTTTACATATTCCGGTATATATATATATATATTTAATTAACAGCACATCCTGGCTCCCATCACTCGTTCACATTCGCTGAGATCGGCCTCCCCGTAATTGCGAGGGGCTGAAGCACCTCGTACGAAGCCTGATGGGTTGGGGTTGGCGTGGGCTCCCACAAGGAGCACTCTCATGCCAAGAAAAACAAACAAACACAAAAACTTCGCTAAACGTTTCCCTCTCGAAATGGGTGTCTCCACCGAAAGACCAGGGGATTTTCCTTCGGGATCCGGCTGCGCTTGCAAGGGCTACCTTTGGCGTCAGGGATTCCAGGGATTTCAAATTGTACAATGCCG
This sequence comes from Cariama cristata, assembly GCF_000690535.1. Taxonomy (NCBI): domain Eukaryota; kingdom Metazoa; phylum Chordata; class Aves; order Cariamiformes; family Cariamidae; genus Cariama; species Cariama cristata. Next base: position 2,248 of record NW_009604861.1, read on the forward strand.
GTTTACTGCCGACGGAAAGGCTATTTCTAGGAAAGTGTTAACAATGAACTTCTAAAAAAAAAAAAAAAAAAAACAAACCCCAAACCCCAACAGCCCAGCAGATAAAGTGCCAACAAATGCTTTCACGAGAGACGGGGCTTTAGGAAATGCGGAATATGGCTGAGCCAACGTGAAATAGATTTCGGTGAATTCTGCAAATAAGCAGAAAGCAGCGAAGCCCTTTCTTTCCTCAGATTCTGACCAAAAGTGCGCACTGGAAGCAAAAAGTAAAACAGAAAACCAGAAAAAACGGAACATGCTCGGTCACTGGAAAGCGTCCAGGAAATTCATAAGCTTCACTTTAATTTTCTAATCTCTAGTTTCATTTTAATAGATCTCCGTAGTACTTTTAAGGAGAGGGATTTCATTCAGCAATGTCTTGGCAAGGTGATGTTCGGATATTAAAAATATCTTCTTTTCGCTTTAGTCTCTCTGTCTTTCTTTAAAAAATAAGCAGTCTCAGGATCAAACGTTAATCTGGCCTTTAAATAAAATACGTTTTTAAAACTATGCTTTCTGTACCTAGAGGTTTGTTTAAGAAAAGCCTCGAATAAGAATCGACGATAAACTGTGGAAACGCATGGGGTTTATACTACTTTTGTTACATCCGCGTTAAGGCTGTCCTCAAAGGAGTAAATAGATTTTCGTTCTAGGGAACGAACTCTGAATATCACTGTTGGGGGGGGTGTTCTTTCTTGAAATTATGGGAATTTTTTTAAAGCTCGGATGCATTATAAAAGATTACGACCAAAAAAAAAAAATTTTTTTTAAAGTGGCATATTTCCTCAGCACGTCACGGTTATGGGTTATTTGTTTAATAAATCTTTTTGATGCTTTATTTTCTCATTTGGAAGGCCCTGAAATCTTATCGTTACTTATATATTAGATATTTTATTAGCAGTGGAATTATTATTAGGGGGGGAAATAGGCTGGAGCGCAGGCGGGCGGGGGGCGATGCAGCGCGTGGGCGCGCCCTCCTGTGGCCGCTGGCCGCCAGGCACCGGGAATTTCCTCCTGTGCCCGGTCTTTCTCCTCAGCTCCATTTGCTCTCAGCCATGGGTTTCTTCCTTTCTTTTTAAATAGAAACTTAAACCTGCTATCACTGAGCATTTATGCAAGATTGATGCTAGGGTGTTTCGGTTTCCGCGACCCTCTTTTGCGGTGTCTTACCATTTTAAAAGCGTACTAATCCGCTGAGATAGACTGTTAAAGCACTGCAGGGAACGGAAAATCAAACGGCTCTTTCTCGCCCGGTGGATTAAGGCTCGGGAGACACGCGAGAATTTTGCAATAAGGTCAGGCGAAACGCTTTGAGAAATTCCCCGCGACTTTGCGCATTTCTAATTAATGGGCTTTGTGGGGAAACGCACACCCGCAGAAAATCTGCATAGAAACATCATCTTTCTCCCAAAACGAGGAAGCATTTCCTACAGCCCACGCTTTTTTTTTTTTTTTTTTTTCCGAGTGAAAGAACATGTTTTTTTAAAGAGCTAAAAAAAAAAAGGAATTTGGGGCGAAAAAAAAAATCCCCGGGGCGCGAAAGAGAAAGACAAGAGAATCGGGGAGCCCGCCGTGCTCCGGCTGGCGGGGACCGGAGCGGGACACGCTCCCCGCACGCCGCGGAGAGGCTCACCTCGACCCAGCTGGGATTTTCTTTGCGTTATGATGCATTTGCTAATATGGCCAGCTATGCGGTAATAAGCCTGTGTGTGGTTGTGCGTGTGTGTGAGAGAGAGGGAGGGAGACAGAGAGAGAGAGAGAGAGAGAGTGGGTGGTGGTTGAAAATAACAGAGGAACCTTAAGGCGCCTAATTATTCAGAAAGGTTAAAGGTGATGACCTTGACATTTTGGAAGTTCAAAGGCATACACTTATGTTTTTCTTGCTAAAGGGTTTA
>NW_009604862.1:0-416 GCF_000690535.1 Cariama cristata
GTCACTCCAGTGTCCAGTGTCACCCGTGTGCTTGTGCTCCCTGTGCCCCCTTCTACATCCCCTCCACCGTGCCCTCTGTTTCCCCGCCGTGTCCCACCATGTCCTCTGTGTCCCACTATACCCCTTGTCCCCCCATGTTCCCCCCATGCCAGGGCGTGAGGGGCACCTGGGCAGTGGGGCCAGAGGTTGCCTGCCCAAGTGGTCCGTGGAGGCACAAGGCTGTGGCTCTCCAAGGGCAGCAGAAGGACAAAATGCCTGGCAGGAGCCCTGGGAGCAGACCCCCCCTGTGCTCAGGGTCCCCACCCCCTGGGAGCAGGCAGGGTCTGGCAGCTGAGACCCCCTGTACAGCCGGACAGCAAAAGACCCCTGAGGGCTCAGCACACACTGTGCAGCCTGCTGGCACCCCAAATTTGGGG
>NW_009604863.1:0-55839 GCF_000690535.1 Cariama cristata
AAGGCCCAGGGGGCTGGGCAGGGACGGTCAGGCTGGTTAATGCCCTCCGGGCTGTGCCCTACATTGAGCCTGCTTTCATGATCTTCCTAGGCACACTTCTTTGAATACAGCATTCAGACAGATACTGTATGCTTGAAATATAAAGTAAAATTGGGCCAATTCAGTCCTGTGAATGTGATTTCTGTAGTCTAGCCATCAGAATTTGGTGTATTTTCCTGAACTCAGAGTGATACAGCAATGACAGTCATCTAGGTGCAGAAACTTGCGTGCAAAGACCCTGATCTGTGGTAAAAGCTATTAACAGTTTAAATGAAATATAATCAGGATTTGGACATGATGTCATGGAAATATCAGTGAGACAGAAGCTCCAATTACAGAAGCCTGTATTTAATGTTATAAGGGACTTAGAAGTGTGTTATTCTAAAACTGAACATAAGAGCCATGAAGTTCAAACAAAATTATTTCCCTAGCTTATACAGATCCCAAATTTCATGAAATTCAGGCCTATCTTATTACAGCTTTTGATCTTTCAAGAAAAAAGTGAAGAGAATGAGAATTCTTTTGCTTCCTCTTCTTTTCTTGATACTCTTTGTCTTGCTTGGCTTTGAGTTACAACTGTGACATTCAATTAGGTAGTGAAAATGTACTAGTTGATTTGACACCAAAGAAAAAAATATGAATAATTTGTCATAAAAATACAATTCCTGCAGGATTTCAAGTCCCTATATAATAATATAAGGCAGATTTTTTTTTATTACCCTCCTCCAAAGATTTTGATGGGAATTTATAGGTATTAAACATAGCCAGAGGTGGGAGCGTCTAATTGTCCTATGAATGCAATGAAAACCTGTTGGGAATTAGAACAAAGTGAGAAACTTTTAAGTTACAGAAAAAAGCAAGCAAGCAGAGGCCTTTGATTCCTATAGCTTCTAATGAAAATTTCCTCCATCTAAGCACATTTATTGTAGTATCTTTTTCAGTGACTCAGTGCAATGCCTCCACGAAATCCAGCCCATTAAATACTCACAGCTGGTACTGCAAATGCTGCCTAAACTGCCAAAAATCTCTTCCTGCTGTCAAATATGGGCCTCTCTCCTTCCCCCATCATGCCAGAGCAGCACTAGTCCTTCTTAGCTCATGTTCGCTCCCCTTCTCCCCTCCATTTGTCTTCCTTTCTGCCCTTTTCCTTCTTCCAGACCTGTCCTGGTCACAACTCCTGTTGCTGACTATATGCCAGCAGGACAGGATGGGAAACCTGGCAATGGGCGCTACTAGAGAGAGAGAGGTGAGGTGGAGGTAACATTTATATCAGCCCAGATAAGGATGTGGGGAAGCAATCTGTGGGAGGGTTGTGGTCATTTAAGTCAGTTCACTCTGCTTTGAAGAGTGCAGACACAGCGTTCTCTTCACATCCTGAAAATGATCTAATGTATAGCTGACGATTAGTCATTGCAGCTGTTGATTCTTTTTTGAAGGCTTAACCACTCTCCCTGCATGCAGCTAAATATAGTATTTGAGCAAAATTTGACTTAGAATTACAAACTTCAGAGTAATTCAAAGTGTGTAAGTGTCTTTTCTGACTATTGTAGCATTCTGAATCTTCAAATTGCTACAACTATACAGTCTTGCGATGTCCTCATCATGTTCCTTTCTCCTTCAGCTTCCTGAGTCTGGGTAGACAAACTCATGAAAGGATATAGAGTCAAAAGTTAGAAAAGTCTGTAATCAGGTTGTCTATAGGATTGAAATTGTTCCTCTTCTGTGTATACATATGGCTTAGTCTTTAACTGCATGGTCTATACCTTCTGTTTCTTTCTCCTGTGAGATGCTGCTTGCATACTGTACAGTGCGGACTTGCTCTGTGGGTGAATTGGGACTTTGTACTGAATTGGGTGTTGGAATGCAGAGTTCCCTTGAAGAGATACATTATGGCTTCATGGTTAAGATAACTGGAGGATGTCCTGAAGAAGTTAGTCTTTCCTTCTTGCTGCTGCCACAGAGATCTATATGATGTCATGCAAAGTGATATGAACAAAACTTTCCATAAGTGACCACTCCCTCTTTTCTTAATTTTCTGTGTGCCTTCTGTTAGGCTTTTGTCCAAATGTACATGTCTGCTGACATTTACAACTGCATCTGGAGACATTGGGACCAGTGCTTTCTGAACAGGTGAAATACTGTATGACAGTAAGCTCTCTGGAAGGCATTGCTTCCAGGATGTCTACTTGGGCACAAAAATCATTAGATTCTTTTCAGAATCTCCATGCCCTCATTTGCCATGTGTGCAATGAGGCTTACCCTGCTTCCCCTTCACTCACTGTTGTAAAACTGAATCTAGAACATGTATGAAAATACCTGACTGGTGAACAGTGTGGATTGGAGCCTGTGCCCTTGGAACCGCAGCACTGTAATTCTCCTTGTAAATGAGAGTGCTCTGTAAAACTGTTTAGTAATTATTCTTAGAGCCGTTAAATGCACCTGCTTAAGGAGCAGGTCTTCAGGTGAGTAGTACTTTCCACAGTAAACAACCCATTGCACTGACAGTGTTTTCACTTCTGTAGTGCATTAAAGTTCAGGAGGTTTTCTTTAATGGCAGTGCCTGAATACATCAGCTGGGTATAATTTCCCCATTGGTTTTTATCTCCTACATCTGATCATATTTACAATGCATTGTGAGCTTGTACTTATGAGTCTTGCACTGAACAAAAGTGACTTTCACTACAGGCTTTCTTTTTGCTTGCCAAAAATGCAGAACAGGCAGGGACAGAAAATAGATACAGGGGAAACAAGCTTGGTGGAGTTTTGATTTTAGAGCTTTCAGCAGTGGCTAAATGCTTAAAAAAACCCCTATTTCTTGTTTTCTTAAACAAACCACTCATCTTAACATACATAACCATGATTCACTGAGCAGGAGCTAAACGGAAACTTTCTACAAACAGGCATAGTGATATAAAAGGACTCCTTCAGTCCTTCCTCACTGGCACATGAATGACTTCCAGCAAGAATGAGAATTATACCTTAAGCTAAAGGGTTAAGACACTGTGATCAAAAGCTGTAACAACTACTATCATTAATGGACTGGCATTGAAGAGGGATTATAATCTTTACCAGTGAGGTTGCTTTTTTGCCTTCATTTTGCTCTACAGTTCTCACACTGATAAGTTGTTTTAAAAGCTCTTTTTATTCCATTACTGCCTGGTTGCGATCAAAGCCACGCAATGAAAATTTTCTGCAAAGATCCCCTCCATCTGGTGCTGAACACTTTCCATTTCCTATTTGACTGGCAGTCTTTTCCAGGGCTTCTTCCTGCATGTGAGAGACGTGATAGAAAAACTGCTCCCAAAACTTCCAGAGGAAACATTCATTTGACACTTGTTCATGCTGAGATTACAGGTGCCTGTTTAACTTCCACCACATGTGGTTTTAGTTTCCTTTTGTTTATTTGCTTTAAGGGATGTATCCAAGACATAATGTTCAAACCCAGATCTTGGATCTTTCCAGAACGTGCAACTCAATATTTTGCTTTATTCCATTGCTGAAATGGAATTTTATTTTCCTGAATAACAAGTGAACGAGGACCCTAAGGATTAGGTGTCAAAACAGTAACTTCAAAAGTATGCAGTACAACTAAATGATAGTTTCACTTCATAATAACATTTTTTGTTTGCTTTTGTGTTGTAGCTTTATACCTCATAATCAGGTATGAACAGGTTCTCAAATGCAAATCTCTTCTAGTGGCTGTACATAGTCAAGTTTCAGAAAAAAATCATGGCACTTCTCATGTTTATCCTCTGAATCTGTCATCGGATCCTGATACGCTTGAAATTGGAAATTCATCTCCTTCCAAAGGTCCAGTTAGATGTTCTCAGTCTGTTGCAAGTGTTGCAAGCCTGTCATTCAGGTTGGTCATGACTGTTTTGCCCAGCTGGCGGCAAATTATCAACTAGTGCTCAACTTTGACTAGCTGATAGGCCTTTAGAACGTAAAAGAAAGGAAGAAAATGGGCTTGAAAATGTCGCCATTTCCTTTTCTGAAAGCACTGCATGAACATGTCTTTGTTACACAGGAGTGAATTGCCACTGTTTGAGTTTCTCAAAGCTCACTAAAATCATCTTAGCATGCTATACTGCAGACAAAGCTTTTCAGTGTTCAGTTCTTCTCACTAAAGTGTTTTCCTTCCTTGGCTCTCAGCCACAGATTAATAGTCTGTAACCAAGCTCGCTCTCAAAAATGTCAAATTTAATTGAAAAAGGAAAATCAGAAAATAAAAAGTTATCTGGCATGACTCCTCTGGGTCCCACTCTTACAAGCTTTGCAGGTTCCTCTGCTTCATTAACCAACCCTTTGTTGGAAGGCTAAGCCCTCGCAGTCCCCACTGCAGCTTCTGTCTAAAGTCCCTGGGGCACGATCCAGCCATGGTGGCATCGGAGGAACCCAGCTACGTTCAGTTCTGGCTCACAGGCTGGACAGAGCAATAACAAAGGCCTTTTGTCCCCTCCCTCCTCTGCCAATAAGCTGAAGAAAAGCAATAGCATGAGCTGTCACATGGCTAAGGACATAGGCTGCCATCTGCACCCTGTTATTTCTGGGTCCTAACACTGTGCATCCCAAGGGGAGTTGGAATGGAAAGTGCCGAGTACAGAGGCACAAGCAGCAGAGCTCTTAGAGGAGACTGTGGATAGAGTGGGCCAAAAGTTTTCCCAAAAAGCAAAGGACTGAGCAGGAAGCATTTGGTTTAGAGCCTTCTGGTTTGCTGTGCTTTGGGTGAATCAAAGGGAGAGTTGTGAAAGAGCTGGATGTCTGTCATGGTGAGCTCGGAATCCAAGAAAGTGCTGACCCCAGCTCACCATGTAACTCCCGAACTGAGAGCTGAGACCTGTCAGTCCCCACTGGCCTACAGAATTGCCTGCCTGGTCAATTTTACTACGTGCGCAACCTCTGAAACTTGTAGGAATGTCTAAACCACAATCCCATTCTTCTGTGAATTTACTGAAGAGCAGAACAGTGAGTTTTTGGCTCAAATTCTTGCTGGGAAAAACTGTCAAAGCAAAGAAGTCTGTCTAGGAAGCAGCTGTTTATATCTGTTGTGAATGTGCACAAGTCCCAACTTCTGTTTGATAGATAGCATATGCCCCCAGTTGTCAAAGCTTTCCAATGCTTTTCTTTGATTTTGAGTCCAGCAGACTTAACAAGTCTTGTATCTTACAGCAGGGAAACTTGCTATTAGGGGAACTTGCTGTTATGGTAATAGTGCCTTGACATGAGAAAGACTCGGTATATAAAAGAGTGCTACCCTGCCCTGGGAGTGCCTCTTCAGGTGGGCGTTCATCTGACTGTTGTATTTGGATGCCAGCAGAATCCAGATGATCCCTGTTTCTGGCCTGATCTAGAAAGTAACATAGTGTTGATGATTATCCATTCAGAGGTAGCACACACACAAGGCATTTCAGTGTTTGTTGTTTTTTTTTTAAGTTGTTATTTTGCCTGTGACATCCGCAAGATTTCTTACCATTCCACTTCTGTGTTTTATCTTGGAGGGAGGTAAAATGCAGCAGAGAAAGAGCTGAAGCCAAGTTAAAAAATTGAGTTCTCAGTCCAATGCAGGTGTGCAGTGAGTCCTCAGTATTCGTGCATGTCATAGACTTTTTCCTGCCTTCACACAGTGCTACAAAATTGCAGAAGAGAAATTTATAGCAGGAGCCATTATTAGAACTTATTACTTCCCTGTTTACGTTGAATGTTCAGCACTGCCTGTTGGAGTATGTTGTGCACACAGATAAAATGTTAAGACACTAAGACTTGTGCTTGTGGGGAATTCATTAAGAAAAGTGTTAATTTCCTTAGAATTCTCCTTTTATTTTTTTTAATATATTTTTTGCAGCTTCATATTCTGCTAGCTGTTCTCCGTAAAGAGATGAGAATGCTTGGTACAGACACAGGAGGTCACTCTTAGGTAATACATTCAGAAATGTAGCCTGCCTTTTCCTGGTGATTTCCATGATTTGGCTCTGTTGTTCCAGCTGGATTCTTCCCCAGACAGTCCTGTTGGAGAGGGAAAGACTGTTTCTGTTGGGAACCAAAACTGGAGAGGCAGGCGAGGGTCCTCAGCAAGGAGTCTTAGGACTTTCTCCACTGCTGCCTAAAGTGAGGAAACCTGCCTTGGCAGAAACTATGGCTTGTAGGACATTTTTAGCAGATGGAAGAATGCCAGAACAGAGATGAGGCCCTCACCCATGTTCTCTATTCTCTAGCTGTATGGGGGAGTACTAGGCTCTTACTGCTGAAATATCCTATTCCTTTAGGACTGGAGGCTGTGCTGATTAGTGGTTAGAATAAGAGTGGGGTAATGAAGATCTCTTCACAACTCTGTCATTGATTTGCCTTGGGCCAATTGCCTCACTTTCCTTATTCCTAAACTGTGAATAATCATATCTGTGTCTTTGCAAAGTCCTGTCAAGGAGTTAAGCAATAGAAAGTGAGTGTTATCCATGAGACTAGTCTAGGACTGCCTTCCTGTAGGTGGGCAGTGTTTTTCCCAGCATGCCAAACAGCTGCAGCCTGTAATGAATTGGTTTTTTGTTAATTTCTGCATGTTATGTCTCTTCTTCTAGAAGAAGTAAGTTTGCAATGCTCTCTTTTGCTTAGCTCTAAATGTTTTAGCCACTGTAGCTGTTACTTGGTCTCCTCTCTTACTTGAGGGTGATAAGGCTGAGTGTTGTTAGTAAAATCTAAAATATTCATTAAGAGCTTTGTGTTTTCGACCACTTCTAAGAAATGCTGTATTCCCATCAGAGCAAACAATTCAGCCAACACTCAGCCTGAGTCTTCTTATATCAGAGGGGCAGCTCAAGTTTACATTAACAATATTAGGATCACTTTTACAGAGGTTTGCTGGAAGCAGTGGGTAAACTATTTTCAGTAAAATAATCATCCATCTTAAAGTACTGCTAGATAGAAACTGGAAAACAGCACACAAATACTACAAAAGACAAATAAAACCCAGACTCCTGGAGAATATAATGTATTTTCAAAGTTACACTGGAGGGCATTTACTGCCTACAGACATTTTTCAATTTGAACAACTTCATAAAGGCCATGAGAACAGTCTTCAGGCATTTTTAGAGAAATGCCAGTAAGCAATCTCTTTAAAAACTGGGGGATAACTAAATAAAATTCATTTATATGACTATCTACCTTCCAAACTCTTTAAATGTTAAGTACCCTGAAGTTAATTTGCAACCCAGCTCAATATTAGGTCTGTAAAGAATCTGTGATTGATCCTGAACCTCACAGAAGGGATTGGAGGAAATTAAAGTCATTATGTGAAACTAATAATGGTTTCCTAATAAATGAGAAATGCAGCTGTCTGAGACAATGGGGGATCTCCCTAGTGCCAACCAGGTGACAGAAGCCATAGAAACAGATGTATTTTCAAGGTATCTTTGCAAGAGATAATATCATTATGAGTCAGGGCAACAGTTTGTGGTCTGCAAGTGCACTGTTACATCTGTATATTTGGGGTTGTGGGACAGTGTCAAAACCACCTCTGAAGAAGCAGGTCTGAGTCATTAGATGTTGCTGAGGATAGGAGAGTTATAAGGAGCATCTCAGTTCAAGCACTCTCAATTATCCAAGCAAATATCTCTTGAGAGATTGGTGTTTCCTTCAAGTTGCAATTAATGTTGTTTTTTATCAGTATGTTGGACAAACATAAGGATTTGAAATCTCTTTCAGAATTGCTGGTTACAGTAATAGCTACTTACTTTATTAATTATTGGAGAAATAATAATTTCACTTCTCTTGCAGCTCCTTCATAAGGAAGTACAAGCTGTCTTTGAAGTACTAGCAGCCCAGTTATTCCTGTGTTATTCTCACACAACATGTATTCATCTTCCTTCAAGGCTTTAAGCCATTCTGTTTATCAAGCAAATCAGCAAATAAGTCAAAGCACAACTCTAAAACTGAAGCAGCCTTATCTGCAATACAGGAAATAGAATTCTGCTGCTATTTTATGGCACATGGGGCCATCAAAGAACAGTCTTTATCCAAATCAGATAAGTTTTACCAATAGATCAACTAATAGTAAATTATGGAGAAAGATAAATGTACATGACGGTGGAGGAAAAAGTCCCAGATTTCAAATCTAACATGTCGCTGCTATGACATGTCACAGTTTCAAAAAGAAATTTGCCGAAAGAACTGAATGAAACCAAATCTACAACATTCCTCTATAACCCAAATGGAAATGGTGTTTACCAATCTTGAAGTATTACTAGGAGAGAAAGTATTCTTCTTGTTAAAGTGGAATAATGAAAGAAAACAAGGATAAGTGATGCTCTTCAAGAAAAGTCTGAAGCCTTGTCTACATGGAATTGTGTTGGTTGTGTGGTTGGTTTTTTTTTTAATTTTATTCCTTTTATTCCTGTGATGATGCTAGTAAATTTAGAGAGTCTGTCCTCTGTTTACATTGGGTTAGATCCCAATAAGTAAGAGAGAGATCCATAGAGCTCTGGACTTTCTCAAAATAATTGCATACCATCCTGGATGCAATGTCCATCACATTTTTCATTCTGGGACTTTTTCATTTGGTTGTCTACTAGAACCTCCTGTATTGTGGTCAAATTGAAAAGATCCCGTGATTCCTCTGATACTGTCTCATTGTTCCTGTGGTTTTAATGATTTCACCACCATTTTCATGTTGTCTAAGGACCCAACTGACCACTGCAAATCAGATAGTTATTACTATAAACAGTGAAGCATGCATACTCTTGACACATGGATGATTTTGTATAAAACTGAAACTGCTTTTACAGTAGTCAAGTGTTGTGCCATGTGAATACCATAAGAGATGAGGTGGGGGGAAAGCCTTAGTGGACCACATCAAAGGTCCTTCTAGCAAAGCATCCTGTTCCCAGCAGTGACCTGATAGCTATGCCAAGGGGAAAGTATAAGAACAGGGAAAGAAAACAATGACAGTCTTTCAGCATGTTCTTCAAGATTATATTGTGTGTTGTGAAGTATTTTCATACTGATACATTCTTTCTTCTTTTGGTCAAGTAATATGGATGACAAACACAGTCGGAGGATTGCCTGCAAAATGACAGTAACCAGCAATGGCTGTGGAACAGCAGGATCTGGAAGGCCCTTTTGCCAAGTGCAACTCATCTGAGAGTGTCTGTGGCATAAGGCCAGCTCAGGTTCCCTTTCAGCAGATGGGGATGTTGTTGCCCCTGAGAGCTGCTTGCTGGTTGCAGACCAGTTTAGTGCTGGTTTTTCAGGTGTTAGGGCTGTAGTCACTGATGATAATGCCATTTAAAAGAGTGCTCTGCCCTCATTTTTGCTACACCAGGTACTACAAAGGACATGAAGTGCTAGATTTGCAGGACTGCGATTCTAGTGAGACACAGAGGTCACTGATGGCACCTGGCTACCAGACCCCCCAATGTATTCAAGTGTTTAACTCCCACTGAAGTTGCCTGCTTATTTCTTTTTGTGAAATTCCAAAGGATAATCTAAAATTAAACTTCTGATTTTGTCTGTAGTGAAAGTTAATTAGCACATCTCAACTTGCCCACCAATATCACTTTCATTTGGTGTTAAGAGCAAGTTTAGCACTCAAGTCTCTTTTTTTCATAGCAAACAGCCTATGCTTATTATCATATTAAAGGAATGCCACTGGTTAAATCAAGCAATGAATATAAATAGCTGTATTACTGCCATCAGGCATCAGTGTTTATTTAGTGGATGTGAATCATGCCTGCCTCTTTGATCTGGCTTTGACTAAGCCATTGCTGTTTTCATACAAAAAAGGTTATTTGCAAACACTGCAAGAGTATCGTATACATTAAACATGGAACTAATCAATATGGAAGGCTCTCTGCTACTTTGACAACTCTGCATGCTGCCACAGTGTCTTTAAGTGTTTTGAATTTCTCTGTGAGTACCTGGGTCCCTGAAGACACTCTCAGCTCTTTCCTTTGGACTAGAGAAGATTGAAATCTGGGCCCCACTGAAATCAGTGGCCATATCACTCTCGGGTCCCTGTGAAGGGTACATGTCTGGCAGCAGAGAGGACAAAAACAATCAAGGACAACACTGATTTATTTGTGGACTGGTTTGATTACAGTGCATGCAGGAGAGTATTTGAAAGAGAAATTTTTTTGTGCATAATCAGATAAGCAGATAGGCTCAGACCTACTTGTGCTCATTACCCACGCTGAACTTTTTATTACTTTTTGCTAAAACAAAGCTCTTGTGTTGAATTTTAAAACTGAACCCACATGCCTCCCTTTCAACAAACTATATGCAGACAGTTGTGTGCATTGGAAAAGCAAATGATAACCCACAGGTACTGCCAAAGTAATGTTATCACAGTCATTGTGATAAACAACTTAGAATGGGACTCATTCTGATGCCAAACATTAACCTGGGCAAAATAGCTGACAGGAATGGTGTTTATTCAGCCACGAGACATGACTGACCTCAAATGCTCTCCAATGAGGGAACTGGAGATGGCAAAGTGGTGGAAAATTTGTAGAAATACCCAAACAATTAGGTGATTTCTGAGTCCAAAGTGTGCATCCATCCCTCCCTCACTTTCTTTACTTGTACTATAGTACAAGGTCATCAAAAGTTTTAGGATTCAAAGGAAAGCTGCACCTCAAGGTTTTGGGCAAATTTGGTTTTCGCTCCTACATTTGTAGCAAAGTCAAATTAGTTTTGCATCACTTGGGATTTCTTTGTTATCATTTAATGTCATTTTAAATATTAATCTCCCCTATATTTATCTGCAGGCATTGCAGAAAATGAGTTTTTAAATAATTTGGAATGATAACTGTACTAGGAAAGCATAGTGGACCAGTGAACTATTTCTCCTTCAGTCTCTGATATTTTGTAATGGACTGAATTACACTGTAACTTTGTCTAACCTAAAAAAATGGTGAGAATTATTAGGATGAAAGTGAAACCGTGATTGTTTTGATAAGTGAAAAATGAGACAGTTTTGTTGTGTTCTTTTGTAAAGATCATACGCTCTTCATGTTAATGTTATGATGTTCTCTTGCCTGAGTGTGTATTATTACATCAAAGATTTTGTCAAAGAAACCCAGCCAGAAAGGCTAAACAATGACCCAGAGAAGAGTCCTTGAGGCAGGAGCAGAGGTGCAGTTATGGGGGAATACCTTCCAGCTGGCTTCATTCCAGATTGGAATTATTTATTCTTCACAGGAGCTAAATCTAGAACCCCAGAGGTGCCTGAGTCTTTGAGATTCTGATAAGTCCTGGTACAGTTACTGTGAAGGGAATAGATTTTACAAGTTTTCAGAGCTTAAACTGGGAAATAAACCAGTTTGCTGCTTCTAGCCCAGAAATGAGAAATACTAAGACTGAGGGGAATAGAGTGACCAGGTCTCACTTATTTTGAGGGGTGTTCTTCATTTCATTTAATGTTACATGAATAAAGGGAAGGTGGGTCAATCAATCAAGCCTTTGTTTTATTGACCCAATCAAAGCAATGTAACTATTGATTGAAGCTGTTTTTCTCTGCACAATTCAGCCTGAAGAAATGTAATCTTTTAACACAAACTAAGCCAAAGCTTAAGGTATGCGTGGAACTGCATACCTTAAACAAGAATCATGGCTGTGACTTCACTGTGGGAATTTAGCCTGTTAAAACGTGACATTATCTCAGGCTTCTGCTTCTCACACCTTTACCTAGGTAAGGAAAAGGCAGGCATGGAAGAACATTTCTGAAAACGATGAATTAATAGTTATGTAGTTTGTTCTGTGTGTTACTGAACTTTTCCACTGACTCTGTAGAGATGGCAGTGTCTCAAATTGTGTGAATATCTCCTCTCTCTGATAACAGACAACTGCTGTGCCTTGCAATTGGGTGTGCAGTCAGACTTTGCCATGGTATATGTAGGAGAGAGCCGCTACAAACTCAGTCCATTTCTCAAGACATTTTGACATCAAAGTATGTATCTGCAGTTCATTCATTTAGTCAAAAGCTCTTTCTCATGGAGGAAAAAAATAAATCTAGTTTTTATTATTTGTTCCAGTCTTCCTTATGGTGGATTCCTTCCAGAGCTTCCCACCATGGTACTGAAGTTCACATTACAGCCCTAATGAATGCTGTAGCAAGTGAAGCTCTTACAAAAGGTACCTGAAGAAACAGCCTTTTCCCCCGCATTATTCTTGAACAAACTGATGATATTGTGAAAGATACCTTCAACCTTCACCCTCAGCACTGCTGCCAACCCCTCCATGTGCTTTGGCAGCAGCTTCAATGGGATCTCAACTCAAATGGAGGAGAACTGTGGGTTACATGATGCAATGAGAGCATGTTAGTGCTCAGGCAGTGAGGCTGCTCACCTTGCCCCAGTTCAGGTGCAGAGCCAAGTATTCTATAACATCGTAAAACAAACAGCAGAAACTGTTGGTCACAAAGATAAATATTTGCTACGTTACAGAATCTTATCAGAGGGAATGTGTTTTTGCTGTTTGTTGGTGGGACTTTCCAGGAACTGGAGATACATAGGGTCAGAAATTCCTGTTGGCTTCAGTGGAGCCGTGTTTCCACCCTCAGTGTCTACTATTTGAAACCACAGCTTGCGTGCTCTCTTGCTGTCTCTCTCTAAACCATTCTGTTTCACTTCTCTATCAGCTCTGAGCTGTGAACAAGGCACATAACTTTCATTTCCATCCATGCCTAATGTTTCCAAGAGCAAGTTTTGGCAATGGTTTTTAAAAATACATGATGCCTTGTCCCTGGCCAATAGAAGCCATCCTGACCCTGTTGAAAATTAGATCCTCTTTATGAAACATTTCTCAAGAAGACTGGATTATTTAGATGGGGATATAGATAATATGGATTACCAGGGCCTTAACTCTACAATACATCATGTGTAAGGAAATAGCTATCTCTAGTAGTACCTTAGAATCTACAGAGAGGAATCCCTCTGGGAATTAACAGCTTAGTTTGACAGTTTTTTTTAAATAGAATTAGTCTAGTTTTCTAACAGGAGAGTACTCACAGTAGTTTTTGAACTGGCTAGCTGGTTTGAATGGAGAAGTGCAGAATTTTAAGATTATTAGAGTCCAAGTGAATCTATCGATAACCCTTTAGAAGAAAAGATTGCAGTATGAGCTTAACACTATTGTACACCAAAGAATCCATCTATATGGAGGATTTGATGAGTACTTAGCTGGGGCAAAAACTCACGGCCAAGGCTGCAAATATTAGACACAACATCCAGCCAGAAGCATCAGCATCACAGGGAGCCCAACTCAACCTGTTGTGCTGCTTGTAAAGCCCCATGTTGTTACACATGTAGAAATATGATAGGAAGCTTTTGTATTACCTATGTGTTCTGTCCCCTCATTACCACAGCATTTCGTTTCCTGATGAGTCAACTGCCTGGTTAAAGAAGAATTAAGAAAACTGTCTTTCAAGCTGAAGCACACACCACAATCATTAAATCATCACTCAGGTCCCATCCCATAAAAAATTTCATTGCACGGAGTCTTTCTGAAGTCTATGGGTCTCTACACGTATGCATAGCTCTGCCTTACCATGTTTTATTGAAGGATTACAATCTAACCAGGTAACTAGGCCCTGTCCCACGAGCCTATTGAACCAGTGAGAGTTTCCAGATAATACGATAATCTCATATTTTATTTAGATAGCTGAATATGTGATCAATCACTATTGTGCAGGCAGTTTTGTAAGAAGGGTTTCTATCACTAAACTGTTACTGTTTGGGCCTGCCCCTGGTATTGAGTTAATTCTCCTTAATAACCAATGTTTTCATGATTTATTTCTGAGTGCTGTAAATACAGATCCCAAGAATAAGTCTGACAGAAATGGCTTGTTGCAGATATTTCATAAAAAAACAGGGAAAGGTTTCTCTTTTTTTTTCCTACCAAGTGCATCTTTCCTTTTTTACTTTGCTGTTGTACGTTAAGTTCTTTGTGCTTTCAGTGTGAATGTGGACATGTCATAAGGGTTTAACGTGTTTGTTCATGGCTTCTTGGTCATCTAATTTCCTTGTATCAACCTCTAGTCTCTGCCCCAGCTTTGGTCTGTTCCCAGACTGTGGAATATTGAGAAATCTCATCATGCCTCACACTAGTGGTTAATCTCCTGTGGTGGATATTGTTCCAATACAGTTCCCATCTGGTTTCTGCTTCAGTGAGGGCAGACCAGTCTTTATTTCAATAAACTACTCAGGTGGGAAGTAGTTAGCCTCTGTTTGTCATTATTTAAACTTCCCTGGAATGCTTTGCTAATACTGTATGGAAGAAAATGCTGGGATGCTACTGACTGTAAGCAGTCTTGCCGGTGCAGGTTTTAGCACAATATTCTGACACAAAATTAGCCCTTCTTTTGCCTTAATGCTATCACCTAGGCACTGCTCAAAATACTATGTTGTTATGGGATGTTCTTACTGCAGCTGAGCAGAGACATCTCAAAAGCCTGGTCTGCTTCTGGCCATCCTCCGTGCAGGAACAAAGTGGAGATAGGTTCTGCCTTTGTAATTGTGAGGCTGCCTGTCCCCCAGGATCCTCCACTGATCTGGAACTTCCCACGATCTCCCCCACAAGTGCAGTCTCTAACCTGAAGCAGGTGACAGTTATCAGAGTTTTGAAGTCACTGTTACTGACCTGAGGATGATTTATATGTTTTAATCTTACAGTGGGTTCTCACGTTCATAAGCCTGAGGCCCCGAAGCCCAACCCTTTGGCTGTTCTTTCTGAGTTTTTAGTAACAGTTGGGTATGTTATATAGATACATCTGGGGTTTTTTAGCAGGGATATGAAAATATGGGTGGTGATGATAATGGTGAGAATTATTCTGTCACAAGGTGTGAGGGGGAGAGAGATGCAGACAGGATTGCCTGTTACCACCAACAGCTTCCTGGTTTTGTCACACATTGTAAGTGTCTCCTGATGTTGCAATGAGAAAAAAAACACAAACTGATTTTCAGTTCTGCAGAATCATTATGTGAAATCTACAGGGAATTCTGGGAATGAGTGAATTTGCTGGCTTTATTGTTCTGAAGAGCTGAGCTGTACTTTGTGGTTTGAGACGCCTACAGGTGTAAATCTGTCTAGGCCAGAGTCTGCATGGTGAACATTTAGTCAAAATGAAGGTTCACTCATGGGAATGGGGGCTGGAGGTGAAGGATAACATTTAGGTTCTGTACACACACTTTCTTTTTTTAAATAGCTGTTTTCCTTGGGAAATAAAATTCCATTTGTTTCATCACGAGATATTCTGGGAGACATACAAGACCAAACAAAAAAAAAAAGTAATGGATAAAATGCTTTATCTAGTTCTCGTTTCTTTTTTCTTCTAACTGTTTATTTTTTTTTCGGTTTCTTTCCCCCTCCTTTTTTTGTCAGGCACAGTTTGTTAATTTCCATTCATTTCCTTTAGTTGATTTTCTCTTTTTTACTGAAGTTACTTCTCAATTCTCTCACAGTAGAACTTCCTCTTCCAGGCTCTGGGCTCCCTTTCTTCCATCCCCAAAGTCCATTTCATTCTGCTTTCTCTCTCTATCTTGCTCTCTCCTTTACTACTGCTTCATCTTTTGATTAAATCCTGTTCTGGCCAACAAACACTTATGTTTCAGATCCTTGGTCTAACACCCCTCCAGTGCTCTTCTGCCTGCTTCCCCCATTCTTTCTTTCATCTCTGTTTTCTTCAGAGCAGTGTGTTCCTTTCCTCTTGCCTTTGCATCCAGAAAAAAATTTTTACATGCAAATGTCAATTGGCTTCTTGACTATACTCTTCTTCCTACCCGCCTTGAGATTTCACAACAAGGCTGACAGACAGGGACCTAGGTGGTCCCCTGAGAGAATCAGAGATGACTGTAGCCCATCCTACTTGTGGACCTCGTATTCAAACACTGAAGAAATTTTAGGCTTGCTTTGAAGTACATTGTTCTGATCACGAACCTAGCTTTTTCATAAATCATTGGCTGTGAAGTCAACTGAGTTCTGTGTACAGCATTACTCAGCTGGAACAGCAGTTCAGAATCTCTGTAATAAACTTCCTTCCTCACCAACTGCCCCCAAAGGGCTTTTAATAAGAGTAGTATGATAACTTTTGGAGGTTTAGTTCTAAGTGGATAAACATGCCTCTGAGACACAGGGAGAGGAGGGAGATACTTATTTTCTCACGTCTCATGAAGACACTGAAGGGAGGTGAATATCTCATGATAACCACACCCCTTGTCATCCTCTATTAGTCACATCACACGCTTCCTGAATACAACACTTCTTTATATTCCCCTGACATTTTGCACGTCTCACAAGCACAGTGACTAGTTGTCATCCTCAGGGCTAACACCAGCTCAAAATACAGTTCAGTGAGCCTTTACAGGAACCTCTAATTGTCTATGTTCAGTATGCTAGGCTTTACAGAGGCTGCATTTACCCTTTCCAGAGACAAAATGCAATTGGATAAGATGTGATTGGTATGTTTTGACCTCATGCTTCTGCTGTATCAGTCAAAAGACAACTGGAAACTTTCTGCCTTTTACTACAAAACCTTGAGAGTCATATGCTATGGCTCTGCCAAGTGGCACTTGGAGCAAGTCTGCAGGGCAGCATCAAGATGGTTTTCTGCTAACTGCTGCTCCTCCCATACCTTGGGACCACAGGACAGTGGTCTAACCAGACCCCAGGACAAGGACTTCCAGGTGGTGTGTTCAGGGGCTCTAAGGTAATAGGGGACCAGTTGGCTGGAGTGCAATTTCAGTTATGTATATCCTGTCTGCAAATGATAATGGCAGCCTGTACAACTTTGCAGTAACTTTGATAACCAGGAGCTGCTTCAGCTAATTCATCCCGTCTTTTCTCCTTTAAAGCCATTGTAGATAGAGGAACCGAATAGAGTTAGGCACTGAAATCCCTTTGGTTTGCTGTGTGAGTTAGTGGGATTCAGTAGCCGTGACGCCCAGGGGCTTCTTTGTCCTTGGGATTTGTATATCTGGTATGACAGCACCTTACCATGATGATGTTGCATCAATTGGGATAAAAAAATATATGACACAAACTACTTTCAGTATGAGCAGTATAGTCTTTCCACTTCATGCCTGGCCTGGAACATCAAATAGCTGAGTTTTTCTTCATTTTTATTTACTGCCACATTATGGATGAAGATACACAGAGCAACTGGGTGAGGTTAGGTGCTCAGAGCACTATGGCTCCAGTCCTTCTTTCACATAAATGCAGATAAAGTACTGCAGTCCTCTTCAAAAATTGTTCTTCCTACTTTGATGGGCTTGAGTTAAAAATAGTAAGTTAGAACTGGGCAACTGCTGCATGTGAGAAACACAACGAAATGCAGTTGCTGTTCAAGACCTGAACAAAAACATTATGTCCATGCATAAGCCAAATACCTTTTCCTGGAATATAGGATGCTTCCTTTTGTGTGTCAGGCTCTGACCACTGAGTCACTTCCTGTGGGTTTGCATTGTGTAGATTAGCAGGTGCAATTCTAGGCACGTATAGAAACTTCCTTTCTTACTGCTCTCACAAGGTTTATCCTTGGCTTCCTCTGAAGTTGAAACTTCTCTACTTCCTTATCCATACTACATCTCTCTTCATCTCTGTCTCTGCCCCTGCCTGTCCCTGCTATCTGCCCAGGCTTTCTTCCTGACAGCTTCTTTCATTATTTTCTTTTCTTTGACCAGCAGTCTTAGAAAAAATAGCCAAGCTACTCTGTTGACTAGCAAAGCTAACTCTTTACAAGGAAGTCTTTGCTCTGTGTTTTAACAAATTCAGCCATGGCCGCAAAATCTGGAATTCTTCTGGAATTACATGAGTGGAAGAGGTGGTTGAAGATAATACAGTTGCAGAACTACAATGGTTCAGGATTCCTACTCCTTCCAAATCTCTTACTGAAGTTATGGACTGCACATCTTGGTACCAAAGTAACTATTAGAGCTGAACCACTGAGGTTTTCATCAAAACATCTAAGCCAGTAAAACTGACTGTGAATTTACATGCCCTACACCATTCTTGTTTTGCTGCCTGCATGAGAGTAGCTACACTGGGGTGTTGTTTTAACTATCCCAGCATAGGTGGCACAATTCAACATTTGCGTGTAGATGACCTCTCTGTCTTGTGTTTACTTACCTTTGAACAAGTATGGGTGCCCTTTGTCTGGATTGTTTGTCAGAAAAGAAAAACAAAAGTAAAGGAGCATATGTCATTCTTCAGACACAAACCCATCCCTTCTTTGTTTCTTTTCCACGTTAAATTCTGTAGCCTAACCATGAGCAGCTCTTTTTAAGTGTCTCTAGCACCTGTTTCCTTTCTGTCTACTTCACTGCGGTTTGGAAGGACTCCTCTACTTTTTAAAAAAATTGAGCATACAGTCAAAAAAGAAAGCTGGGGAAAGAAAAGAACTTTCCCCTTTGAAGACACATGTTATTTATAAGGGCTGAATGTCTAATAAACTGCCTGATAAATATGAGAACATGGTGATAAGTTTGGTGAGTGAAAGCATGCTAAAGTGGGAGGCAGGAACCTATTGCAAAGAATGGTGCTGTGATTTTGCTGATATTGTGGAACTACAGTGTTTAAAAGTACAATGGCAGAAGCAAATGGTTTCCAACTTTGCCAGTATAGTGAGCCCAGGGTGGAAGCCAAGAACTATTTTGCCTGTGTTCTTTGTGTTTTCCACAGCTTGCCTCTGGCCAGGGATGGGTGAGAAGGAGGGACCTAGACTCTGAAGTGTGCTGAATATTTGTTTGTTTTTTCAGAGGAAAAGGAGAAGTGATTGAGATGATGGTGCTTTGCATCCCAGAGGGAGTTTCGCTTGACAGATAAGCACCCTGAGTCATGAGCTGAATACATGCCTAAACATTTAAGTAGTTAAAGGAAATCCTATCAAAGTTTGCTGTTGTGGTTGAACGTGCTGACTGAAAGCACTTACTACATGAGCTACCAGGGAGAAAATGTGGCTGGTAGTAAGTTGCACAGTGTGCCATGTGGAAATTGGGAGGCAGAAATTGTTCTTTACATGAACGAGAAGCAATCTTGGTATGTGAAAATGCAAGCTGTTTGTTTCAATGAAGAGGCTGGGTTTGGCTTTACTCCATGTAGTTATTTGAAGGCTATTGAGAAATGCAAATCATGATTTATTTTTACTGTGCTATGTGATGAGACTCATACTTTAGAGGCAGAGAGGCAAGTTTCCAGAAACTGGCTAAAACAACAACAACAACAAATCTCACAACTTACACAGTTTGTATAAAATGATTATGAATATCTGAAAAAAAATTTAAAGGTGATTCTCAAAGGATAAAAGCAGCTAATTGTTCTGGGGGCTTGCTACAGAAGGAGATAACATTTTGGTCTGGTGGCCAAATGACATCAGTCTTCCGGGGCTTTAGACTGTTTTTCATTAGTTGAATTTGTCTCACTATAGGGGTTTTCAGTTCTTCCTCTCTTGCATTTTCTTATGTAGGTAAAACATGTTTAATGTATGTATATTTTACTCTTAGTTGCCAGAGACCTCACTTAGTCTTTTGTATTCTGGCCGTGAAAAGGGTTGGCATAATTTTTGAGATACAGCATGAAAGGTTTTTACAGATTACCTTTAGAATGTAGGTTACTGACTATATCCTGGTCCATGGAGAAATGCTTTTAATTCATCCTAAACCCCTTTTATTCTGATGAGGCAAAAAGAGTGGGACTTAGCTAATTAATTAAAATGTTCTCTTACTTCGCAGAAGAGACTAAGACAAACATATTTGTAGGATCTCTCGGCTGTTTAATACCATTTCCTTCCTTTTTACTGTAACAAACCTGTGTGGTTGAGAGTAAACTTGAGAGAAACTCGTTCGAAAACACAATTCATAGAATCACAGAAAATTTGACTTCCTTAAAGCAGGTCAACTTTAAACTTGCTGCCCTCTCATAATGCCTTCCATATTGACCCACCTGCCTTTTCTTCTTTGCAGTTTCAAAGACCTTAAGCACTAATGCTAATGAGACTGCTCATTGAAAAGTGATTGACAGAAATCTTGCCTGAGTGCAGCAGGAAATTGAAATGGTGTGATGCCAGAAGCCAGAGAAGGCACGTGCTTGCACAGCACTGGGAAATGCAGGGGCTTTGCTTGCGAACGTTCCCTTTGGGATTCTGCCTCCTACTTTCTCTCAGCAAGGGCAGACACCCAGTTCTGAGTTTCAGTCCAACACTGCCTGTGAGAACAAACCACGGTTTTCAGAGTACACAGTTGGAGCTATCAGACCACCCTGAATTGGCCTAGGAGCTTCCTCAACAACACAGGCCTGTAGATACAAGGTTGGCTGCTTCTGGGACCTTGCCGTTACTTGCTTATGTGTGTGTATGCCCATGTTTTCCAAGAAGAATAGACAACTAACAATATTCCATTGTTTAATATTGGTATTAAACAATTGGTATAGGTCTGTATAGGTCTGCTGGAAATAAACGCCACCACTTTATACCAACTGCACTAGTGATCCTGTTTTCCTAAAGCCTTTTTCCAAGGAAGAGTCCATGGTGAAGGAGTGGAGTTGCAAAGAGAGATCTATGAAATTGCCCATGCAAGTGTCATGATCAGTATTGCTGGCTTTCTTCCAAAATTGTGAGTTCTTTGTGCAAATTAGAAAGCACCACTAATAATCAAGCGAGGGTTCCTAAAGTCAAGGAAGAGAAGGCAGAGGCTCAAACAGCTTATTGGTATGTAACCCTTAATCGTATCTTGGGCACCTAGGTGTTCTCATTAGGGGTGAACTAGGAATGCTTAAACAGATTAGCAAGGTCATTTACTGTTCACTAGTCATGGTGATCTTTATTCTCTGGGAAAGCTAGTAATGAGCAGTTCAGACGCTGTGTGGGGCAGCAAGACCACTCAGTAGAAACTGTAGGCACATTCAATTTAGCAGTGAGTTGGCAGCTGGCTGGCGCACACCACAAAATATGCGGTATTTCTTTATCAAATCAACAATAAGTGTTCGTGTTTGTTCTGGTCTGTGTGCAAGAGCTCACGTATGCCTGCATACCTCATAACTCTGCCCAAGCAATTACATCCCATACTTCCCTTTTCTGTGTTGCTGTATTAAGAGTTACAACATTACATAGCTATACAGAGAATAAACCTATCAAAATACATACCAATATACAACATTTCCTTTCCCACTTATTATTGCTTTGATGCTCCAGCATTTCTTCCTGCTTCTCTTTTCTTTACTCTTTTTTTTTAATCATCCTTATAGCCTCTTCTGTCTTTACAGTTATGCCTTTGCCCTGTCTGTTTGCATTCTGGCACTTGACTTTGAACTCTTCTCTGTCTTGTGAGAATTAATGGTGGAGAGTTAAAAAGTCTCTTACAATAAAAAAAGAAGCAGAAGAAAGGAGTGGACAGAGGCAAGAGAAAAGACTACCTGATAAGCCTGGTGTTTTAGGGTTAATACTGGAGTGTCCAAAAGTCAGTCCTCGTGATTGCTGTCATGGGACCTTGCAAAGCAGGGCCAGAAATATTGCTTTTACCGATTCTAATGATATCCTAATTTTAAACACAGATTAGAATTTGTTTAGCTCCATCTCATCATCCTTGCAATACTACTACATGTTTGTTGCACTCTTTTTAAAAATCAGTTAACATGTCATTTCTGTTCTTGACCAGCTTTCCATTCTTGCACCAGAAGAGGTCTTCTCTCAGTAGTTGTCCTTGTTAGCCATATGACTTTTCAAATTTGTCTGCTACTCTGTGGGAATTTTCTATAACCCTATAATTATCTCTGTTTACGTGATGGAAGTCTTTTTGCATGTCCTATTTAGCATTTGCTAACTGCTGTTTGTGCTTGCCTCTCCCTGCTAACAATGGACTTTGGATTCTTTTTTTTTTTTTTCTGTATGATTAGGACTTTGTTTTTAACTCTTGCACAGTTGGGCTGAACTACTTAGCAACCACTGAATGTGATATTTGAACAACAGTTCTTTGCAAGTGACCTCTTCAAGAGTCCTATTTGAAAGCATCACCTAAGATTGACCTGGCGATTATAGGCAAGATTGAAACCTCAGGCTAATTGTATGTGATATGAAACCACACTGTGCAAAACTTCTCTCCTTTATATCCATGCAAATGGTAAATTGGTTGACTATTCCTTGCCCAAATCATGCCAAACTTGGTTGCAACTGGAGCTGCTGTTGTTATAGCAGCACTGGATGCAGCTTCAGTATTATTGAGGTGTCTGTACAGTGGTGCATATTCTTCCCTACCAACTGATACGGGGTGTTTTTGACACCAAATAGGTGACTTGGGAGGGGAAGGTGACAGAAAAGGGAATTATGTCATGCTCAAGTCCGGTGCTGGAATATGGAGAAACCAAAAAGATGAAATACCCTAGAAAGATGAGTGCTTAGGCAGGGTTAAAATAATCAGATCTACATGACCCAAACACGACAGTTCGTCTTGAATATGTTCTGTAACATGTTCTGGGTTATTATGATTAGTTAACATTGAAAGGAACTGACTGAAACACAGTTGGTGAAAACAAGCAGGCTGTTCCCATGGGGAGTAACCAGTGTGGTATTTTCTCCTTTCATTTTTGACCACTGAAAAGAATTGATCTAGGTGTGAATAGCCTAGAATGTGCCTGTAAACTTCGGTCCAGCCAACAGGGAACTTCAGGTATGGGAACTGAAGTGGGATTTAGGCTGTACTGGTCTGGCCCAGCAGCTGTGGCCACACTAGCTCTTGTTGCTTTCTCTTCTGGACTGTTGAATCCACATCTACCTGAGGCTGCTCTAGAGATTTCTGTTGCCTTGGGACATAGTTTTCACTTTGGACAGCCAGGATTCGGGAGAGATTTCAGCGGCTAGGAATGGCAGGGGTAGGGCTAGGTGGTGTCTGTCAGTGACATTCATCCACATTTACATTAAAACAGTGTGGTTGGCTGGAGCAAGACTTATCTAAACGGTATTTAACAAGCACGTACAAGGTTCAGAGCACTGTTGTGTGCTGCTGCAAGGTATTTTACAAGCAGGCTAGAAGGCATGGTTGTTAAAAAGATAAATTTCTGTAAAGTAAAGAAAGTTCCTCAAGCTCTTTCTGAAACTGCATGGAAAACATTTTAGGGGGTTTTCTGCATCCTTTCAGTACCTGTCTGAGGTAACATATTTTCAGGAATGGTGAAAATGTCTTCCTAGACCAGGCTAAAAAGTGAACACAGTTGTTTTTAGATCTCCAAATTAGATGGTGCAATGACTCAGCATGAAAACCAGTCACAGGCAGTGAACATTCCTCCTCTGAGATGAGTGTTTCTAACAAGCAATTAAAATGAAATGACACAAGCAAAGAGAAGAAATTAATCAGCCCCTCACTCCATATAGATTGGAATTCTTCCTCCTCTAGTATTCTTATTACTTTTCTTTTCCCTGCAGGTACTGGATAAATGTAAGAGGAAGTTAACTCTTTTTTGGTTTTGTTTTTGTTTTTTTTTCTGGAAAGCCAGCATAGAAGACACTTTAAAGGGTTTTTTTGTTTATTTTGTTTGTTTATATGGTTTTTTTAAAGAGGACAAATATTTTGTCTATCTTAAAAAGGCCACCCATACAGATTCTTAAATATAAGACTTCTAATTCCAGTGAACCATTAAGTAACTGAAATCTCTGTAGAGGTATTGAGTTATCTGCAAAAAATTTTCCCATAGTAACCTGCTGAATTGTTCTTAATTATACCAATAGTCACAAATTTCTTTTCTTTAAAAAAAAAAACAAACAAAAAACCCTTAACATTTGCAAATGAATGACCAGAGTTCTGAAGTTTGATTGAGATTGAATTCCCTTGAATTGCAGAAAAACATTAGAGAATATGCTGTGTATTATATTTCAAAAAGTGCATTCATGATTTTCCCACTATATTGCTTTCATATTAAGTAAAAGATGAGAGCATAATCCTGTGTCCCTACTTCTCATTTAGTTAACATCCTTCTTTCATGCACTAGCAAATGGAAAGCACTGAGATATATTCTGTTGAATACAGTGCTGGGAGACTGCAAATGTGATTGGATTCAGCAATGGTATTGCTGCTACTTGTTACTGTGACAACAGAGCTGCAGTGCTCTCTGAACGGTAGTAAATCTCCTAATTTTAAGTATTTAGAAATTGGATACCCTCTTGGGTTCTTTGCTAGTTGTACCAAGTGTCCAGGTGAACGTTTTCTCTGTGTGCATCTTTCCCTGGTTGAATGTCATTGTGCAAATATACGGAGCCTTTCATCCCACTGGATTGCAAGCGAAATCTTCGAGCTATAATGTCAGCCACTGAGGTCCAGTGTGTGTAGGACAGTATGCTTCAGGATTTGGGAAGGACAGTACTGCTGTAATTTCATGGTAGGTGATAGAAGCAGTAGGTAGTGAGGAGCAGCACACATTCAAATGTGGGTGTATAAAGTATAATGAACTGCACAGGAAATTGCTCAGACTACAAGGGCTGACAAAAGCACCTTGGTTGGGAGAAGGGTAGATGAGAGTTTTCACAACCATGTGGCCTGAAACTCACTTTCAGCAGCAGAGAGCCCCCGTAACTTTAGAGTTAAACAGACAATGGTTTGTTACTTAGACTCTCTGTTTTAGGATGGAAGGAGCCGCTCATGGTCTTTCTTGAAAAAGATAATGCCAGTGATTAATTATCCCCTTTCTGATTTATGAAAAATCTAAGATCTAAAGGTAGACCTTCATATACATGGAAGTCACTCAGAAACGGCAAAGTCTTACATAGTCTATATGTGTCTCAGCCTTTTTCCTGGTAGTGTGCATATAGTTCAGCATAATCTTCGGCACAAAGCAGAGTTTTTAAATTTAGTAGCACAGTTTACTGAGAAGATGTGAATTTCTTACATTTTCCCTGCCTTTATGTGCTATCATAATCACATCTTTTGAATGTGGGAATCATTTACCTCAAAACAGGGAACAGATTACTGCCATTATTGATGACCCTCTGGTGTCCACCCACAAATGCAACAGCACTGTACAAGCTCCATGTACAGATAAGGAACCATTAGATTCAGCTTTTTGAAACTGGAGCAAATGCTTTTAGGTCAACTGGTTACCCTATTTAAACCAAAACCAAAATATTGGTTAACCTCAGTCAGCAACTTTTAATCCGGGGGTCAATTTTTTCTTGTAAAGAGGTTAAGACTTATTTCTGTTTCTTGTAATACTACTTTTCCTGGTGTAGTATGGAAGGTACCAGTGTGGCTTGTCTAGTTAGGAAATGTAAGACAATATTAGACCTGGAGGCTTTAAAAAGAAGAGTGCTTCAGTGTGTTCTGGAAGCTGAAGCAGGATCCAGTCCAACAATACTGACACATTGCTGTAGTTTCAGTCAGGATTCAGAGTAAAGAGAAACACCTCACACATGATATTCCTGAAGCCACTGGCACGCTTTTTACATTAAAGATTCCAGTGTTTAGCATTTGTAAACTTGGTAACAAACATGGCTAAATTAACTACACGTAATATAAAATGTTCTCTAAACCCACATCTTTTTCTACTCAACTGCATTCAGCAGCAAAGAAAGAGACATATGAAGACTCCTAACTCCAGAGATGTTTTACCTTGGATGAACAAAATGCTGGTTAGCATGGGTGTTCCTCCAGGTGTGAAGTGCATTAGGAAGAGCAGATTATAGAAGAACTGCTTTTAAACTCAAATTTCCATCTGCTTGATATAGTTTCCTGCTGCTTCACTTACAGGAATCTGGAATATAAAATAAGTTTGATCAAAGCCATGCTCAAATGCAATTTCCACTTAAGTCTGTGGGAATTTTTGCTTGAACA
Source organism: Cariama cristata (assembly GCF_000690535.1). Classification (NCBI taxonomy): domain Eukaryota; kingdom Metazoa; phylum Chordata; class Aves; order Cariamiformes; family Cariamidae; genus Cariama; species Cariama cristata. The sequence continues at coordinate 25,827 of NW_009604863.1, forward strand.
AGAACTACAGGATTTAGTACACAGGATTTCATAGCAATTATTTCATTTAGTGGGAAGTTTAATAGTGAGTGTAATGGCAAACAAAGGGGAAATAAGTTGGGATAGGGGATTTGTAAGAAAGTTCCTGTGCTTGCATAAAAAATTATCCCAGTTATTTTTTAACTTTTTTTTTCCTCTTGTAACACCTGTGTTGTAATAATCAAAAACAATGTTGCATTTTAAAGTTAGGTCCTTTAAATTTTTTCTTCTTCCCCTATTACTCATATTTCTTTTCCGGTTTTTATTATCCTGCCCCAATGGGGATTTTCTTTTAACTTTATCATAATATGATTGTTAGTGTGTGTACATGAAAAGACCACTGAACTTTTGCTGACTTGTGAGTCAGAGGATTAATAGCTCTGCATATGACCTTTTGAAAATACCGGAAAAATTTCCTTTAACCTGCTTTTCAGGTGAACAAATGGTGAATATCCTAGTCAGTATTTTTTCCTCATTTATTACAATGGATTGTTTCTCTTTTATAATTGTATCAATTATAATTGTCTCAGATTTTCAAGTTGTATATTTTGATTACTAATCTGTAGAGTTATACAGATAATAATATAGGTAATAATATAGTCATATGTTCTATATTGGTTTTTAAATGCAGGTATTTTGTACATTTTGGAGGATGTGGCCTCCATAATTGAAGTTATTTTGAATTGGTTGGTTAAGGTCAGTCTCTGAACTTGTGAATATCTTTACTCATGTGAATAGTTTCAGTGAAATACCATAGGAAATCTAGAGCTAGTCATTCCAGTGGTCATGCTGGTGGGAGCATAACAAAGTGAGGGAGATGATTTTGCAGTTATGGGCACAAAATAGGTAAGCATACATGTAAGCATATAGGGAGGAACAAGAAGGTTATGGCTTTCCTCTGTAATCTATCCAGCAAATGCCAAAACCAGCATTAGGACTTTGGATTTGCCTCCTACAGTAACCCTAAGGGTAAAGTGGATTAGTGAAAATTTTCAGCAGTAATTCCTAATTTTAGAGGCTATGATCACCAATAGCTTTCTCTGAACTTCATGGGAACTAAAAACTCTGTCTCCAAGATGTCACTAGTTTCAAACACCCTGTATGGAGACATCCAAAAGTGGAAGTCACTTGGGTAAGTTCTGACCTCTGTGTCTCTGAAACCGTTCCATGTAACAAGCAGAGGTTCTGAAAAGTGAGAGGGACAGGGAGATATCGTGGGAGAAAGATATTTGGTAGTGGCATTTGCTGCAGAGAAAAAGAAAATAAGAAAAAAAGAGATACAAATAGCAAGGAGCTGTTTGGTCTCAATAGAAGGGGGAGCAGAGTGGTAAAATCATCTCTTTCCAAATGGAACAACATCCAGTCTGTCTGAACATCCATTTTCCAGGTGCATTATGTAGCCTATAGAGAGCACTTCAGTAGTAAAGCACCCTACCTAGTGTCTGGAACTGGGTGTATAAATTAATATTTCATTTGCATGTTATTTTATTTTATTTTATATTTAACCCTTCTTACATTTTCAGAAGTGTAGAACTTTCATTATTTAGTGAAAGCCAGACTTCTTGTGAGTCAGACTTGCTGAGAACATGGGGGTATACCAAGGAAATGTATCCCTTAGCAACAGAAAGCAAGTTAGGGTTCTTTAAAACTTCTCTATTCATGTTTTCTCTCATTGTTAATAGGTCTTTTACAGAGAAATTGGCTCACGCTTCATTTGGAGTGCTTTAGACCCAAACGTTAGTCAGATTTAATGAGACCATTTTGTGAGTTTCATTTGACACCAGATAGAGAAAATCGTGTACAGGGTATATACTAATATTGATATATAACAATATTGATATGTACCAATTGTGCCAAAGGTATATAGCTCCTTGGGAAAAAAGATAGGGGGAGAGAGTTATATCACTGTTTTTGTAGGTATGAGCTAATCTACTTAACCAACATGTAAACTGTAGATAGGGTACGTTGCAATTGAACTTGTCTTCATATGGTTTGCATCAGTCAGGCTTTAGGCATTAAGAAACAGGTTGTCCTGTCAGATGGATCAGTTAAATGATTTTAGCCAGAAAGTATTTTAACACTACAGCAGTTACTCTTAGAGCAACTGGGCATATTACCTTTCTGTTTCAGTGACTGTTTTACTTCAAGCATGTGACAACACACACATGACAGTTAAAATCAGGCATGTTGTGGGCTCTCAGGTCTTATATCCTGAGATTCTGTATGCCTTTCTTTGAACGACCCTCCCCACTTGGCTCCCCATGGTTGTCACCCCCACCATCTCACCCTTCCCACAGCCTTCCCTGTGCTTCTGTCCTGAATTCTGGCAAAGCTGAGGGATCCCCACAGCAAAGGGTGGGGGTCCTGGTTTGCAATGGTGCCCATCTCCCAGAAGGCGGCCCAAGGCAAGTCAGTCTTAGAGTATTCCCCGTACATTTCCCGTACAAGGCAGCAGCTGTTAGCACTCAGAACTTGAAACTCAAGCTGCCCAGCTTTTGACATTGTGTGTTCCCACACTGATAATGGCTGGTGAACCCCAAACCACTGCCCCCTGTTCATATTTATTGCACCCAGAACCCAGACTCTTAGGTACATGTTTTAAAAAAACAAACAAACAAAAAAACCAAAAACCCCAGACAGTAAAAAGGTAGTGACTGCCCTGTGTACCTGTGTATAATAAATCATATGGCAAAATCACTAAAGGCTAAACTGGCCAAGTAGCACTGATAAGAAGGGGAGAAATTGGAGAGGAAAATATTTCTCATAAATGGAAATAAAAATATTATTTTGGGTGCCTTTTCTTGTTAGTGGCATAATTCACTGCACTATTTAATTGTTTTCATTCTAAATAAACCTGTTAAATTTTAAATGGTAAAAAACAATCTCAGTAAGCTAAAGAAAAACAAGTCTTTATCTAACTATACTGCTTAGTTAAATGAAGCGTGTTGCATATTCTGACTTCAGACCTTTCTTTAAGTGTCTTTTCTGGGTTGTTGATTCAGTGAATACTTCATTTATTTTCTGGCAGTTTTCCTGAAAGGAAAGCCAAGGAACATCATCTGAATAAATAATTGTGGTTTATTTTGGCAGTATCTTGTAACAGCTCAAGTGGTCAGGTATTTTGTTTTGTAACTGAAGCGCCCTATCGTCTTGGAGTCTGACCAACGGCTTTCTGCCACTTCACATAACTTAGTTGTTTCACTCTGCTACCTGACCATATTTTTGCAGTTCATGCAGAGGAGTTTTAGCTAAATGTTGGTGTTTCTAGTTTAAGATGTCTATCTTAAAAGCCATAAATCTAGCATTAGAATCATAGAATGGTTTGAGTTGGAAGAGACATTGAAGATCATCTAGGTCCAACCCTCAATATTCGGAGTAGTAATGTCTCTGTGGTCCACTGAGGGATGTGGCTCATATACTCACAGGCATTATCTTTCTGGAAAATCTGTAAGTGATTTCTGTGGAAAAGTTTTTAAAAATAACAGGAAAAGGAAAAAAGCCACAATGCTATGTATTCAGGTGTTTTTCTGTAAAAGGATCCTCCCAAAACCCTCAGATTTGGGTAAGTTTTGAGCCAAAATGCTGATTTGTAAATTTACTTCACCTAAACTTGGAAAAAATTATTTCCAGCAAAAACTGGCAAATCTTTTCTTTGAAAAATTCTTTGTTTTCCACAAAGAAAGAAAGAAAATCACAAAAATCATCTTTCTGCTGCAATATCAATTTTTTTTTTTTGGAGAAAAGTTTTCATTTAAAAAAAGTAAGTAGCCTTTTTGGTTTATGCTTGTTTAAGTGCATTTGTAAAGGTAATTATGGCAGACAATTAAGTAAGCAAGTGATTGCATATGGACAAATATGGCTGAAAATCTGTCCTGCTGCAACCCAGTGCTGAAGATACGCTTGAAGAATATGGTTGTTCTGAGTTCCGGTTCTGGCTTCTAACATCTGTGGATTTTACCTGGACCCTTGTATCAGCAAACTCTGGGACTGTGCATGGGCTGGGGGAAGAGGTTTCACACAGGATCTCTTGGCAGTACCAAGTCTAAGAAATGGGACCTTTGCACTGAAGGGACATGCAGTATTCTTGCTGTAACCTTGCCATAAACTAAGAATTTTCCTATGACTTCTTGGCAGAGCCAATTTTTTAAAGGGACAGTCTGCAGAAGCTCCACTTCACTATCAATGTCCTTCCTTTGCATCTGTTTCTGTGGATAGCCTTGGCAGTAACCTCACGGCATAAGAGAGTTTGATGATTCCTTGGGCCATGTTTGTTTTCCCCTTCCCATCTCTATTTTTTTTCTCTCTCTCTTTTCAAACAGAGAGCTATAAAATGTGAAACTGAAACTGAATGCTTTCAGAGATTTGTTAAGTGAATCAAACTTTAATTATTGGTAAGTTCCACCCTGGCCTAGCATGAAATGTGACTGCCTGCTTAATGCATTACAGGTCTGGTTTTGCCAAAAGAGTTCCTACTTAATAAAACCAGCCATTTTCATAAACAGGAGAAGTAAAATGATATACACTAATCTCAGTGGGTGAGAAGACCAGCTGGCCTGACCTTGGCAGTCAAAGGAGTTGAACTCCAGGTCTTTGACCCTTGGCAGGCTGCTTTGCAGAAGTTTGTCTATGCTGACTGTGCTTATACACAGGATGAATTTGGTTTGTGTTTACTGCATCATTTACTTAAGTGGAAGTGGTGAGAGACAGCTCCTCTAAGTTGGTGCAATGGTATTCAGAGGTGCAGGAGGTGATACTTTGCTCATAAGCGTGCTGCTTGAACCTTCGCCCGCCCACCCCTGCCAAGAAATGGCTGCAGGCAAGAGTTGGGTGGGGAAGTGCTGGGTAGGTTGTACTGACCTAGCTGACAGTGTACTGAAGTGTCAGTCTGGAAGTCTTGGGCTCTGGTTCCACGTCAAGTAGAAATCTCCTGTGTGAATTCAGGCAAAACACCAAGGCTTTGCCTCTAAAGCAGACATCACTGTCCTTGCTGGGTTTGTTCCTAGTGCTGGGTGGTTGGTTGTGTTGGTTTTTTTTTGTTTGTTTTGTTTTGTTTTATTTTTTAATAGAAACCTAGGGTATATTTAGATGTAAAGGACTTCGTGAGAATAAGGAATATTTATTTTGCAGACTGGGGCTGCATTTTTTTATTTTTTTCTAATCCCCTGAGTTGGGAAACTGAATCTTATTTTTCCTGGAAGACTGGGGGAGGGTGGCAACAAGAATCAATGTGTTAAGCCATTAGTCACCAACTGCTGGAGTACAAATATTGACAAGTGCAAAGGTTTGGTGGTCTTGCTTTTCTACATGAATATCAGCAATCTATCACACAAAGCCTGCCTGTACTTCCAGGAGGCCTGTCCTTGGGTAACACGATTATCGCAGCGTAATAGGGAGGTAAATGGTTAGATATGGGTAGCACAGCTTCCACTGAACCTACATTACTCAATGTCTGGTTATGCAGAGTTTTGCCTTGCAACACAAATATCATAAATGTTATGGTTCTAAAATCAGCAAATTGCTTTCCTGCATCATACTTCCTCCCAAGGACAATCTTGTAAGTTCACATCTGATTGTTTGATTGTGCTTTTCAGGTCTCCATCTTTGCTTAAAAACATCATATGCTCTGAGGGACATCCCCCAGGAAGAATGCTGTAACTATGTTGTTCACATGCTAGGAATAGAATCACTGTGGGAACTGAGCAATTTTCAAAACTGAAGCATCCTGGAGTGAGGTCTGTGAAAGGGATGGTCAGTGGGCTCTGAACAGGGATCTGTGAGCAGGTGCAAGATCATAGAATCATTTGGGCTGGAAGGGACCTTTAGAGGTCATCTAGTCCAACCCCCCTGCAGTGAGCAGGGACATCTCCAACTCGATGAGGTTACTCAAAGCCCCATCTAGTCTGACCTTGAATGCTTCCAGGGATGGGGCTTCCACCACCTCTCTGGGCAACCTGTTCCAGTGCTTCACCACCCTCATTGTAAAAAATTTCTTCCTTATGTCTAATCTGAATCTACCCTCTTTTACTTTAAAACCATTACCCCTTGTCCTGTCACAGCAGACCCTGCTAAAAAGTCTTTCCCTGTCTCTCATATAGGCCCCCTTTAAGTATTGGAAGGTTGCAATGAGGTCTCCCCGAAGCCTTCTCTTCTGCAGGCTGAATGGTAGTCTCAAAAATCTAGATGGTAGTCTCAAAAATCTTGTTTGTAAAAAAAAAAAAAAAATTAAAAAATTTAAAAACATTTAAAACTTTCCACTGTTGCTAAGTCTGGCTAAGCGCCATTACCTTACAACACTGAGTCATTATATAAGATGAGTCACTGGATGCTGTAGGCAGTTTCAAATCCTTATTGATGAGACCTGCTCAGAGCAAGGCTAGGAGCCATGGTGTTGGAGATGTCTGCAACCTGGGAGACAGGTACAGCCAAGGAAGAAGTGTAATCTTGGTCTATCACACTTTATACCGCCAGCCAAATTGCATACTCATAGTCCTTTCTGCCCATATCATTCCAAAGCTGAGCATCCTCTGCAAATATTGTGTTGTCACCTCCTTTCTTTCTGAAAATCACAAATCCCTTTCTGCAGAAATCTCAGATTTTAGCAGACTCTGGAACCACTGCTTTAGTCTCCATTCCTCCTAAGAGCAGTACTGCTGTGACAGGTATATACATATCTGTACACAGGTAAGTAGCTGCAGAACAAGGAAGAACAGCATTGATTAAGACTTCCACTGGCAGCAGTTAAAATCACAGTTCTGTTCCCAACCCAGTGGTTAAATATACTTCCAGCAAGCTCCATTCCCTTTTGGTGTTAGCCTCTTTTGGAAGCCACGCTACGTGTACTTAGCTGGGCAAATAACTCCTTGGTGTCTCCCATCTTCCTAAGCTTGAGACTTGGAAATGCATGATGTGGCCAGATTTTTCTGGTTGCTTTTACTTTGACAGTACACATTTGTTATAGATGGCTTATCTAGCTGTTTTAGGTATTCCTTCTTAGGACTGCTATACATAACTCTTCTGGGTCCTTAAAATCTAAGGAGAGTTTTTGGTTTCAGTTAAACTTTTCTAAATCATCTAAAATTGCTATTCTTAGAAGCAATCCCAATGAAGTTAATTGATCTTCTCTGAGTAACAAAGATTTTAGCTTGTTCTTGTGAAGATTGTATGTTATATTCTTGTTAGCAGAAGCATTCAATAATGAAAACATCAATTCTTCAGTAAGCCTCCTGTGCTTTACTGGGTTTTGATCCATAAAGTTAATTCACTCCCTTTAATTTCATTTGCTAAAAAATTTCTTCTTCAATCAGCTGTGTTACATCATCTGTTACCTATCAGCTCTAATAAATACGTATTTAAGGACCATGATCTATCTTTAGGAGCAGTGCAATGACTCTTACACTTATGACCTTCCCTTGTGAAAGCAGTCACATTAAAGTAAACGGGAACTTTGCCTGAAAAGGAACTGAACAAACTGAGTGAAGAGTCAAGATTTGGCCAGTGGGATGATTCATATGCATTGGGTCCTACATTTGCATCCATTCCAGTAGTATCATTGGAATTTAGGACGTTGCCTCAATCACTTTCTAATGATGAAGAGCTGGAAACATGCTCCTCTGCCTGTCCTTATACTAACAGGCGATTAGATATATGGCATCTGTGAGTATCCCTGGAAATATTTTTAGCATGACTTAACTGTTTAGAGTTGGAGTGCTGAGAGTCAACTGTTTCCAGTGTATTGTTCAGTGCATTTTTGTCTTTGATACATCAAGTTTTAGACTTAGTGCTAAAAACATGGAGCTACTTTGCTCATAGGAGCAACTTTGTTCATGGATGTGTGAGTGAGTTATTTCAGTGACTATTTCTGAGATCAGGCCTTAGATTTTTCAGACTCAAATGGGAATGAAACTGTATTTCTCCAGTAAATCTGCTATGCTGTCCTACCCTGGGACATATTATAATACAGCATATCACAGGGCACCATCCTGCGGAGGGAATGGACTGTAGTTCTGGATTTTTGCCTGGGACTTACAGCTGAAAATTAATATCTTGGTCATTGAATCTTTCTAAGTTTCTATTTGTATAGTGTAAATCAAATCCTACTTCTCATTCTTAACCCCTGACATTTGTTGTAAGGCATGTTCTATACAGAGCAAGGTTGTACAAGTCTGAGGGCACTTGGGTACAAGTTCTGTCAAGGTGGCTATGAGGCTTTCCTTTATAAGCAGGCAGAAGAGTTGTTATGGTTTAGTGGTGGACTTGACAGTGTTATGTTTACGGTTGGACTCGAGGATCTTAAAGGTATTTTCCAACCTAAATGATTCTATGATGCTATGGTTCTATGGTGTATTTTTTTCTTACTACACAGTGTGTTGAAGCTCACAATTTTTAATAGGTTAAAAGACCCTGCGGATTTGGAGCTCTTGAAATATGTCAGTATACTTCAGACCTGTGCATTTTCTGGTTATTCTAAACCTGTTCCACAGCATCAGGCTCTTCTCCCTGGTTAGGATTCACTTTTGATTATATCATGTAAGCACATTGCACCAGATAACTCCCACCCAGAGGGGAAAAAAACCAAAAACCCACACAAGGTTTTAAACTGTAGTTTGCTAATGCTATTCTTTCAGAAAAGACACAAGGATAAGGTTTCTAGGGCAGTAAGCTGGGGTTATTACTGAGACCCACTCAGCAACAGTGATAGAGCAATTTGCTCATTGTCTGATGTTCCCCTTCCCAAGAAAAGCTAGTAATACTTTTGTACCTCATCCATAACTCTGAAGGGAAGGGCAGTCTCGAGGATGAAATCCCAGACTTGCGGGCAAAATTCCTGCTCGGTGAGTAGAATTCTGCTCCTGTGCTGCACGTTTTGCTGTGGATAAATTCTGTATAGTTGCACACAAGTTCCTACAATTACATACATGTCTTTCCTTGGTGATTTTAATGATACCTGGCAGCATGAAGATGATGAATGCCTCAGGAAAAAAAACAGCATATGGATAAGTAATGTATTGCTAGAGCACAGACCACCAGCTTTGAGACCACTTCATTATCCAAGCCACATTCTACCAGTGGAGTGCTCACTGTGCAAAAGGATTTTTAGGGAAAGCTCTGTGCAGCCTCAGCAAACTTCATCATTTTAGAAATTACACTTGTGTCTGAGTGCTTTGCAAATGAAAGCAAGCAGGAAACAAAGTCTCAGATGTTTTGCTTACCTGGTACATTATGGTTAGTTTTGCCCTTTTCCCAGCATTTTCAGTTGGGCAATCAGTTTCTTGGGAAGTTTTGTGGCTTTTTCAAGACATGATATCATATGTTGCTATTTATAACTGCTCAGGGTTGTGAAAGCGGAGGATTTATCAGAGAACACAGAGAACGATGTAAACTATTTGCAGATCATAGTGTTGGGTAGAGGGACAGTGGAAATGCCCTTCTTTCTACTGCAATGTGCAGATTTTCAGACCTGCGGAGGACACAGAGCATTGTGAAAGGAGACGGTAAGAGCATGGAATGAAAAAAGCTACACGTGCAATGCACAGTATGGATCGCATCATCTATTAAAAGTCACAGCATCTATAAATAGATCAGATCTTGAAGCTGAGGTAAACAGCCATCAATAGCTATTGTGTGAACATGGGTCAGATGTTAACAACTAGGGAGAAATCAGATCTGTTTAGCTGTGGTTTAGCTGTTTGACTCTGCCCTCCAGCAGGGAGAGGCAGTGGGTAAGGTCCTGAGGTCCTTTACTGCCCTTATTTCTGTGATTCCAAAAGCTACATGTAAATAGTCCATGTTGAACTCAAAAAGCCATCAGGAGAAAGATAATGACTGTGACAAGACCATTTATAGCTCACATACTTCTTTTTGTTAGCATAACTACAGCAAAGCTAAAATAAAGTCAATGATGCAGAGCTCCATGTGAAAGACAATCTCTGTCTCATAATTATTTCCTGTATTAGTGAATGATAATGGAATAAACATGGAAATGGATGCACTTACATAAAAGAGAGAAAATAGAAAGATACTTAAGTGAAATATTGCCATTTTGTCAGTTTAGCTACTTACCATACCAATATGAACATGGACTATAAACGCAGAACTGCTAATTCCTTCATTGCTTGGGTTCTCAGGCTCTACAAAATAAGCTTGTCATGGGGTAGTTATTACCTATTACTGATTGCATATCATTGCGGAAAACAGCAGTCACGTTGTACTAAAATGTGAGTAGAAGCACCGGGTGCTGTAATGTCCATACAAGTAATGATGTATGACATAACAAGCAATTCTTGTCATTCGCCAACATTTATGAGTCACTTAATAAACATTAAGATGACTGGCACCCAGTGCTATGCCCCATAGCATGTCTTACTGAAAGTGGACAACACAGAAAATATATCTGCAAAATAAGGTGTCTTATGATATAAGACACACCGCTAATGCTGAAGAGGGCTTGACAGAACTAGTAGCTGCATGGAAAATCCATTAAAGCTCCTGTATATAGGAATATTTGACTAATCTGAATGACAATCCAAAGTGCAGGGCTTGAACATTATTTATCCTGTTGCATGGATACTCTTACTCAGAATGAAAGTGGGTGAGTATAATTTCTTCTCTCAGGGATAGATTCAAGCAGGGATTTAGGAGTGTATAGCCTGAGTTATCACAAGACCTGTGTCCCAAGTGTAAAGAACATTACCTGCTAGACAGGGATATCTTTCATTTGACATTTAGGACTGAAAAGATTTGGACTCCTTATAATTTGGACCATTTGCTTTACAAGTACTCGCCCTGGCTAAATTCCAAGTAGCAGTAAGAATGGACTTAAGGAAGAGGGGAAGGATACTTGGAAGACATGAATGATGTCTTCTTGTGAAGACTGTAGACATCCTGAATTTAATTCTCTGCTTAAACATAGTTTTCCTTTGTCACCTTGATACATCAGAGTTTCTGTCATCTTTCCTTGGAGTTTGAAGAAAAGAGAAGAGTTGATGACTGGAAGGTGGGGAATAAATGTACTTTTCAGAGAGCAATCCTGTGAAGGCATCTTAAAGTATGTGAGGTTTTCAGAGGTTCTGTTGGGGGAGAAAAACAAGGACCTGAGAGGGCTGAGAGGCTGGGCTGTATGGGAGATGGTACTGCAGAGATGATGGTGGAAGTGAAAAGAAAAAAAAATGACTAACAGAGCAGTGTGGGTAGACAAGTATGTAGACTATATTAGGGACAGAAAGAAAAAGTCTGCAGAGGAGAAGAGACTATAGAAGCTGACAGATGACTGCTTGAGGTCCCAAATGATATTAGAGTTCTTCCAGTGGGCGTGCTGGATCTGTCTCTTCCTCTGCCTTTTGTAGCTCTGGAACTAATTTTACAGATTAAATAAAGTAGTTTGTCGACTCAGTGTGTCTGGCTCTGAATTTGTAAATCTATCCTTTCTATTTCAGTCAGGCATGACTAGGTGAACAACCTCTATAACTAAAAGAAGTGACATGAATAATTCTTCCTTGAAATAAGGTCAATGTTATCCTCATGTGACTTGAGCTGTGAGGAAGGAACAAAGACCTACATCAACCAAGTGCTATTAGCAACACTGGGTGCAGACTTATTTTGTCGTAAGTCTCAGCTAATAATTAAAGAGTCATTACAATTATCTCAGTTTTTACAAGAACCACAGTATTCTTCATAGAAATGTATTTCAGCATCAAATTCACCTTGGGGTGAAAGAGATTTTGTCATTACAAAGCAACTTTTGTGTTATGCCCAAAGCGCTCTCTTCATAGTGCACATTTACTAAAAAACTTGCCATTATTCATATTCTGCTTGGTCTTTGTCACTGTAAAGCCTAATCTTTTCTTGTCACATTTGAATGCAGTTTATGGAATTTTTTTTGCCTTTGTGTTCCTTTATGTACTTCTGACTTCCCATTTCAGTATATAACATAACTGATTTAAACTACTATTGTCAGCTACCTTTGCTATACGTACAATATTTTAAATGTAAAAAAAATGGTAACAGTTGGTGTAGCCTGCTGCTGTTTTCAGATAGCATCAGAAGGGAATGTTTTCTTTTAAATATACAATCTTAATCTAGCTTAATTTAGTGTGGAAAGCTAATTTGTCCTTACCACAAGAAGAAATGGACAAATCTGTACATTATTTTTTCTACAGAATGATAGAATAGAACCAGTGGCCATAAAATAGCAAAATGCAGTATGTCTTGCTAGTAGAAAATGACAGTATCTTTAGCAAAATGAACTTTCATAGATTTTTCTTTGATTGTTAAAAGTATCCTACATTAAACAGTAGGTAATCTCTTTAGAAATACTTAAATTCCCAATTTCACTGCCGTATTATACTTCTGCTTATCTGTCAATGGGGGTTCACGTTCTGCACCACATCTATCTAAATCTACTTAGAGAAAGGAATGATAAGGTGTATTGCATTGGAAGACCTACGTTATTTTCTCCTCATCTTCCTTACTTAACTGTAACCATTCTCAGCATAAATTAGATAGCATAGGCAGTAAAACTTGTCTTTCTCATATATACTGATTTTTCAGTTCTATGTATAATATTAAATCCATGCTATACAACTTTTACAAATGTACCACCAACTTCAAAAACATAGGACTTTAAAAATAGCTTGTGGGAAGCTTATGATCTACTATCAAATCATCATGAAAATTCTCTCTGCCATACAGTCCCTTTCGTTTAGCACGGAGAAATGTTATGTAAGAGTTTTATTATCAATTGATGTTTTGCTTCAACTCTTTCAAAGTCTGCTGTTATTAATGGTATCTCTTAGCCCAGTTCTTAGCCCTAACTGAGTGCTCAGTGCAGGACTTTGGATATGGGAGCAAAATCCCTTCTCCATTTACTGCCCAGTTCAGATGGATGACGAGTCGATCTGGATCCCAGCCCTGGGACCTGCAGGGGTTGCCTCGATGGCAGGGGCTATGGCAGGAGCTAAGGATGATGGTGGAGCAAGTGCATAAGGAGCACGCTTTCCATTGCCCAAAATAATGTTGGGTGACTCACAAAATCAAAATCACGAATAACCTATGGGAATCGCAAAGTCTGCCTAAATTTTCGTATTACAAAACATTTAGGACATGCACCTTTGAAAGGCCTGTGAACAGATTCCTGCCAGTTGTGAGCAGCAGCAGGAGGCCAGGTGCTGCATGCACTGGAGTGCTGCACTGCAATGCAAACCGGAGAATGCAGTCACTCCGTCCCTCCTTCTCTAAGGAACTGGAGTAAAGCAAGAAAGCAAGATCTGCGTTAGCCTCAGTGGCTTCAGTATTTAAATGGTTTGGCTAACACTGTTGACTGATTTTTGTACAGAGGAGACTACTGCCAGGTAGCAGCCAGCAGGAGGGAGGAGGATGTTATGGGTGGGAATCTGTCTGGAGTTCAGAGGACACAATGCTGTTTTTGAAAGTGCTACCCCCTTGCACTGGTATTCATTAGCATATTGAAAGGTTATGGTAAGTACATGTAAGGCATCACGAAGCCTTGCAAGAGGGATGAGAAAACAATATTCTGTACTATAGGTTTAGTGAACCTTCTCAGATTACCCAAGATAAGACATCTAAAATATCAGCAGGTCTGGCAAAGCTGTGGTGCTGCTGTATTATGGGAACCACTTTCTGTAACTCCCAGATTATCTTCACATCATCATGTTTTACTATTCTGGTGAGTTTACCAAGGCTGGGTAAAAGAAAGCAGATCAAGATATGGTTTTATATCTTTTGCTGATTTTACAATATTTGTTGATAAACTGTTTTCATTATTGGAATCTGGCAAAGATCATAGAAGACTGTATTTGAGTAACCTTTTTTCTTTATTACTGATTTAACTGTCTTTTACCCTGGTTGCATAAATACAGCTAAAAATAATTATTTTTATGTTCTGTTTCCCAGTGGTGACCAGCTATTTCCAGTGATAGTAATTACTTTTTTTTTTTTTTTTTTTTTTAAATCTAGCAGATTGCACAACTCTCGTTTTATTTCACAGTCTTTCTAGGCATAGCTGTAGCCATTAACAGCAGATTTCAGCTCTTGTATTCTAAAGACACAGAATTCTGGCCAAACTCATCAGTCACTTCAGTGATGTGGGAATATGACCAAAAGGCAATTTCTTATCCATTGAAAATAGGTCAGGAGATTAAAAAGGGTTGAACAAAGGCAGAGAGCCATTAACATGAGTTGGAAAGTAAATTCTAGATATAACAATTTAGAAAACTAAAGTGGGACATATTTGATGTTAGGGAACTACAGTGATCTAGATCCTTTGCACCTTTTGATTTATATAGGCCAGTTTACATAAGCTGGCTCCTTTGAAGATGTGGGAATTAAATTTACACATAAGCTCTGTTTTTCTGAAGAATTCAGTGAATGTACTTTTCCTTAAAGTCAATGGTCTTTTTTAACACTGAACCTTCTTTTAGTGACAGATAATATTTTAGTGATTGGAGAATTAGAAATGAAAAACTGACTTAATGCCTTTTTCTTTCTTGCACAAGCTACTGCTCTGCTAAACAAATTGTTCTGCACTTTCTAGGGTCCTGCCTCCAGGGTCCAATGCAGGGCAGTCAAAAATGGAACTTGCACATCCTGACTGTATTTAGACTGGTTTTCCAGAAAAGAAACCGAGTCTGATCTCAGAATTTAACCTCGCATCTAAACAATACAACATACTGAAGACATTAGCTCTTTAGCACTAAACTTAGGGATGAGGAATTCCCTAGATGATTTTTGCATTCCAAGGCTGCTGCCACACAAGATTCATGGGGATGTGAGGAAGGTTCAGGATGCTTAACAAACATATATATACATATATAAAAATCATATTATTCTCCAGACTGCCTGGTGATCTCTTCTAACATCACTAATTAGGTCTTGAAAAATTCTGTGGTGTCACAGATGTTACTGCAGAGGAAACCACACTGGCAAGCAAGGAGGAAATAGTAACAGCACTTTTGTTAATTTAACAGAATAGAAGGCTTAACCCTTTTAGTCTTAGAACAGGGTCTGATGTTTCATGTTAAATGTTTTCATCCATTTCAAGGTGTTAGTACTTTTCCCCTGGAAAGAGGTTCGGCAGAGACTGGCTGGACATTTCACATAGACTTCGTTTCATTCTGTCCCCAGAGCCAAATGCCACCGTATCAAAAGGTGGATCTTTGATTAGCAGGACATAGATCACAGGTTCTTTGGAGTGATCTGGCTTCAGACTCTACTGATAAAACTCAAAGCAGAGCAAAGTCTAGCTCCACAGACCAGAGGGAAAAAAACATCTGTGATACAAGTAAAAAATAGTCATGCAATATCATTTTCAAAAATACATGCAAGTAATGCTGGTGGCTACCACAAGTTTGTTTCACCACTTCAAGACCTACTCAGTCTTGTCTGTTGTCAGAATCACAGAAGCATAAAAGGGTTGGGGTTGCAAGGGACCTCTGGACCTCATCTGATCCAAATCTCTGCTCAAGGAGGGCCACCTAGAGCTGGTGGACACCCAGGACTGTGTCCAGGCGGGTTTTGAATATCTCCAAGGATGGAGAATCCACAACCTCTCTGGGCAACCTGTACTAG
Organism: Cariama cristata; assembly: GCF_000690535.1. Lineage (NCBI taxonomy): Eukaryota > Metazoa > Chordata > Aves > Cariamiformes > Cariamidae > Cariama > Cariama cristata. The sequence goes on from NW_009604863.1 coordinate 41,427, forward strand.
TGCTGAATCACCCTCACAGTAAAAAAGTGCTTCCTGATGTTCAGATGGACCCTCCTGTGTTTCAGTTTGTGCCCATGGCCTCTTGTCCTGTCACTGGGCATCACTGAAAAGAGCCTGGCTCCGTCCTCTTTGCACCCTCCCTTCACGTATTTGTACACATTGATGAGATCCCCCTGAACCTTATCTTCTCCAGACTGAACAGCCCCAGCTCTCTCAGCCTTTCCTGTTAGGAGAGATGCTCCAGTCCCTTCATCACCTTCATGGCCCTTCATTGGACTATTGCCAGTATGTCCATGTCTCTCTTGTACTGGATGCAGTACTCCAGGTGTGGCTTCATCAGTGCTGAGTGGAGGGGAAGGATCACCTCCCATTGCATTTCTCTTCTGTTTTCTTCCTTCAACTAGCATGAAGGGCATTGCACTTTCCAACATTTTTACCCCAATTTGGAAAAAGGTATTTACTCTTATAAAAAATAAAATAACCTTTTCTTGTCAAAATTCTGGGGAAAAAAAATGATTTAATAGCTGTACATTGATATCTGAAGCAGCCCATTGGAAGAATCTTCTCTGCCCACAGGTGTAGCAGAAACCACTGAGCTTTCACAGTGATGCTTCAGTGTTTAGTCCCTAGCTTGGGTCAAGACAGAGGACATTGGAAAGTTTCTAACGCTCATTTATGTACTTTAAACAGTGGAAAATTTGTTTCTGTGTTTGGTAAGTTATTCTCTTTGCTGTGCCCCTTATTGCTAATCTGAAATTGAAGCTTTTGCTTCTAGTCATTGGATTGTTATCTATGTTTGTATAATAAATTAAAGACTTTTCTCCATGTGAAGTAATACAGTCTCCTCAGGCTCCCTGTAAAGCAGGTTTTCTGCCATTCCTATCATTCTCTTTAGGAACCTTTCAATGATTTTTACATTTTCTTTTGAAATATGGGCACTGGGCTGTACTATTCCAGTCCCAGTCTGTCTGCTGTTGCGTGTGGTGGCATCAGATATACCTTATATTAGCACAAGCCACATACTAATGCTTCTGTCTTTCCAAATGTACCCAGAAGTTAGCTAAAAATGCAACTGCTGGAGCACAAGGTGGTTGATTTTGCTCATCCAAAAAATGTTATTGGTGGGACGGCTGACTCTGAGCCCCCTTGTCGTGTCACAGCTCTTCTCTCTGTGTGGCAGTGTGGAAGTGCACCATACATGGATAACCAATGTCCTCGATCTTACTCGCTGTGGCCATGCCTCATTAGAAACGTCAACAGTGTGACCGCAATGGGCATCAGGGTGCTGCGAGCAGCTGGGGCTCCCCTGGAGCAGGCAGGGCAGGGCCTCCAAGACAGGACCATCCCACCACCCCCAGCCAAGGACCAGGGCAGGCTGGGGAACACTGGGGACAGGGATATGGCCAGGCTGAGATATCAGCCTGCGGATGGGGGCCAGGATCAGGCCTAGTGAGGGGAACCAGGATCAGACAGCCCTGGTATGGTCAAGCTGAAGTAGGAGGCTAATGGTAAAGACCTGGCTCGAAGCAGCTTCCATGGGAAGAGGGGTCAGCCCTTGCTGAGGCTCCCAGCAGCACTGCCTGGCCACTTCTTCCTACAGCCACCAAAGGGACCCTGAACCCCACAGTCGGACCTCCGGGAGCAGGATGCTCTTGAGGCCCTGGTGGCATACCAGCTCTCGTCACAGTAGTGGGAGCTGAGGCTCAAACACTAACTTTTGCTTTGTTTAATCTATTAATTTATTTATCTGTCTCATTCCTGAGCCTATCATCACCTGTATGGATGAGGACTGAGTAATTAAGCCCTTTCCCATCACAAGGTCAGGATATACCCTGCTGCAATGGGAAGGGCACTGGAAGTGCCTATGCCCAAGGGTGGAGAACGTGCATGAGAGGAATTAAGCATAACTGCTTGTGAGTGCTGTGTTTGCGGGGCAGACATACAATTTGATGAATCTGGTTGTTATGCTGGCCAACAATGAAACTAAAACCTCAGGACATGTCATGTCCTTGGAGCTGTGGATTTTCAGCGAGAAAATGTACAGGGAAACTATACTCCTCATATACACTTATTCCAAGTTCCTAATTGATCATACCTGCTATTTTTTGTGATCCTCACCCACCTGCCAGGAGATAACTGGGAGCTAATAACTCCCAGGTTGTAGTAGGTCACTGGGAATGCCTCAGTGCCATCAGGCCCGGCAGGAGAAGGGCATTAGGCAATTCAGGAAACATTTGACAAAGCTGTTAGTAAGGACTTCTCTCTTCCCCAGTCACCTAATTGATATTCATGATGCTTATCAAGATACTAGCTGTCGCTGCGTGTCTTGTCTTTTCCAGGCTGATGAAATGCGGTGCTTTCTTCCTGCTAAAGGAGGCAAAAAGTGGCAGGTAGTCACAGAAGGTGTGGAGTAGGTCTGTGGAAAGCCAACAGGCAAGTGGAAGTGTCTCATAGTACGGCTTAAGCTCAACAAGAAAACTCCACTAGACTACCTCTCCTATTTGGTTGTTGGTACATAAGATTTGTGAACTTCACTTTCAGGATGTGGGTGTACTGCCATTTTGGGTGGGGATGGGGAATGTACTACTAACTTATTCTGAGAGTAGGTGATCATGATACAGTATTTCCTTGTCCAAGTGATTGTAAGGCTCTACCCTGGCGCTTATCTCCTGTCTCTATTGTTCATCTCCTGTCTATTGTTATGCTTATCGCTTGCAATAAAAGGACATTGATTTGCAAAACACTTGAACTTTATTAACAAGGTATTGTTGTGGGATGATGAGGTCAATTGAGAGCTCTGTAGGAGGAAGAGGCGACTTGATGGAGTGTGATGTACATATGGGCCTGTGGCAGTGGTTTGCATGCCTTCAGTTCTGTAGCTCTGGGGTTTTATTTCCTGTGATTGCCAGCGTATTCCCTACTCTTGTTTCCAGTAGTTCTGTCTTGTGTTTCATTGTCTGGATTGCATCTAGCTGCATGTCTTTCACTTCTTTGCCATTCCCAGAAGAATGGCCATACTAGGTTGGAGCAGAAGTCCAGTTACTTACCATCATCCTTGTGGCAGCAGTAGCTGCTTCAGGAAAGTCCATAATGATAAGACAGTTCTGGAGGGATGCTTTCCCAGGTGTACCATCCTAACTCGCCACAGCCAACACCATAGGATTTCCTGCTTCTGTTGGTGTTTTGTTCGCTGCTGGACATAAGCTCACAAAATACACACTCACCACTCTTTTTTTCTCTGTGGTTCAAACATGCACCAGAAATTTTGCAGAGGTCTAAAAAGATATCCCAGAAATTTGCTCCTTGAGGTCACAGGTGAACTGAAAAAACAGAGAACAGATAATTGTACCTAGTTGTTTTACTTCCCCACTTAAAAACATATATTTAAACCTTAATTAGAGTCTTGAAGCAAACACTCCGTTTAAGGCCTTGGGTGCCGAGTATTTTTCCCCCCTACTATGCAAGATCAGCATCTTGTAAAACTTCTCCTGGGAATTCTGAAGTAAAGGGATAGAGATGGGTAAGCAGAGGAAGTATTTAATGAAGGATGTTAAACTATTCCAGACAGAATTCTTGAGGGAATATCTTTGAAGAAGAATCCCTAAGTGACAGGAGACAAGCTGGGAAAATATGCAACCAATATGTTTTACAGCCTTCTGAGAAGGGCTGATGGAATAATATGAGGACTGTTTTTCTTTCTTGCCACATTCAATCTCTTCCTCTGTGCTGTGCTGGCAAAGTGTTATGCATCCTGTAAAATACTGCCTTTAAATGCATGAATGCTAACAGATTTCTATGGCTATAAGCCATGGGACTGAGTGTGGCTACCTCCAGTAAATTTTTATAGGCTTCTGTCAAGAGACCTTTGTGGCTCCCTCCCCTCTTCTGCCTCTCCAGTGGTGGCTCATCACCATGTGCGTCCACTGGGAGATCAGAGCAGACCCTCAGTGGCCATAGCAAGCTCCTTAGAGCACCGTAACATTACAGTGTAGATGTTGCCCCTGCTTCCCAACCCCTAGATAAATAACTACCATTATACGTTCTTCTTCTATCCCATGGCAAGATAGGCAGGGCATAACCTGAAATTGGCATGGCACAATCCACTACTTGTCTCTGTCTGCACAAAAAAGGTGGGTTTCTGATAGACACACAAGGCAAGTTTATGTATCTGTGACTCAGTTTGTTGCAGCAAAAAAAAAAAAAAAAAAAAAAGAAATTCCTGTTCTCCTGTTCTAGTTCAAAACCACATGTATTAGCTGGGAAATAATGTGATTTCATTTCTGTAAGCGATCTTGAATGTCTTTTCCCTTAGTTGCTTTTATGTGTGTTTCACTTTTCCAACCATACATTCCACATATTCATTCATGTAACATAATCAATGAGTGTGTTTTGTGTTCACCTATCATATAATTTACTCCTCTACTATTCTATATGATGGCATTACAGTAATTCGTTTTGTCATACAAATACTGCATAATACACTTCATATGGTTTAAATGTGTTTCATTAACATGATGTTCTTCAGGGGCTGGCATTGGGACCAGCGCTCTTTAACATCTTTGTCCACGACATGGACAGTGGGGTGGACTTGGACATGGCAGGGCGGTTGGAACTAGATGATCTTTAAGGTCCCTGCCATCCCAAACCATTCTATGATTCTGTGATTGATGGATTGAATCTCATGCTTTAAAAAGATCAACAAATCATCATGTACTATATCACTGAAGTGAAAATGCTGCCATGCCCAAGCACTGCCCTTCACTCTTGCATTCAGCCTATGCTTTTGGCAATAATAAAGGTGCTTTTTGAGGTTATGTGAGGATAGAAGAGGCCACTTGCTAGAAATTACTGAACTGTTTTAAAAGAGGATTTTAGTGAGTTTGAGGAACCTTATGATCCATTTTCAGGAAACCGGTTTGGTATTTTTTTGGTTTAGTTTTTTTTGTGTGGTGTTTTTTTGGTGTTTTTTTTTTTTTTTTTAAAGATAATAGAGAATCAGAAAAAGAGCTTACTGGAGAGAAAATGGAAGATGATTTGGAAGCATGTGAATGAGCTGGAGAAAAGACAGGATCCCCACATTTGCACTCATGCCTGTTCTCATGAGCTGGGAAGGTAGGAGTCAGAGATGCTCACTCAAAATCTGAGTACAGTAAACATTACTTTGAATTCAAGGTTATTGTTCAAGAATTTGACAGATATTAGTGTATCAAATGTTTAGCTGAGTTTTGTTTCTTGTGGAGTAATAAAAGTTCAGGCATCTGAGTGAGATTTTGGGCTCTGTCTCCATGTTAGGCTTGGACCTGGACCAATGCTGGACTTTCAGACAATTCATTGTACTTGTTCCTTGCTTCTCTGTCCAAGACAATCCATGGCTTCCTCTCTGCACCTTACTGACCACGTAGTTCATGTTCATTGACAGGGAACAGAAGTGGGAGTGTAGCAGCTCATAACATAAAAAGCCTCTTAATACCATTGGGACTTTGAATTATGGACAGCAGCATTCAAAAAGTTTACCAGACACTTGACTGTTGAATGTGAGAAGGCCTGCGTTCAGATGGTTGTATCAGCGTAAGTCACTATTTCCACTGCTCTGATGTGGCCCACTGGGAAGGGTTTGCACTACTAGAAACTAGAGTGTGTTAAATTATCAGCAGGATGTGTTAGTGCCAGGTAGATATGGGCATGCTGTACACATGTCTCTACTAGAGCAAAGTAAATTCTCATGGCATAATTCCAGTGCTTAGACCAACACTTCTGTCATGGTTGCATCGCTTTCTCAGCTGTGACCCTGCAAAGCAAACTTATTTTCCCTGACCTTTAAGGCCTTTTGAAAATCACTGTGGATCCCAAAGCACAAAATAATATATAGTTTAGCTATTGTACATCTAAATATACATGCACACAGAGACCCTGATCTTATCTATGTTCTTTGCTTCTTAGTGCATAAGTTTACTTTCATCTGCACTAAAATATGTGTTGTTGATATGAGACAGACTAATGGGATGATCCACTTTTCTCTGTAAAATCAGCCTATCCTTATCATTGACGCTGTAACTACTCCTGGTCACACATTTAATAATACACATACACTCAGAGAGCTTGTTGCTGAAACATCAGCTTACTTATAAGATGATCTTTAAAACGTCAATTTGTCTTTTCTGTATTTCATGGAAAATACCGAGTAGTTTTTAATAGAAATGTCACCAAAAAAATGAACATGAATCAATCCACTCTATGATCAATATATTATAATATATTGATATTCTAGCCTCTAGAAAAGCAGTAACTCTGCTAGAAGAAATATGTATGTTTTTTCCTGAGACTTTAATGAGATCACATGCAAGATTGCAATGGGCTTTTCATCAGGCAGTTTGTTCTTACATTTAAAAGGCAGAGTAGCTCCTGGGATATAGCATGGCCTTAAGGATAGACTCCTGGGGCCCCAGGATAGACTCCTACCTACAGCAAACCTAAAAAAGCCCAGTATAATCAACTTCTCAAATTACAACGCAATGTGGCACAGATCTCTCCCAGTGATTCTTCACCCCCAAGCCAGAAGGCATAATCACGTAATAATTCCTAGTTAAGTGAGGGTGCGGTCATTTGCCAAAATCTTTCTTTGTGAAACATAAACAACTTTTTCTTCCTTAGGGAAGAGAGAAAAGGAACAATTTTAAGGCTGGATTGTTTTTTCTTATTCAGGTCATAACGTCAGACCATTCAGAGCAAAGCAGTGCAGGTAAGAGCCCAGATGAAGTTTCCATTCACGATGACAGCATGGGGAGACAAGCTTAGTCATGGGTGTTCTCAGAGTGTTTTTCTTTTCCTTCCATACATCCAGAAAAAAATAGATATTTTTATCTGAAAATTGCTAAAGAATGAATCATGTTAAGGCTCACTTACTGTAGTCATAAAGCCTTGAACATGTGTGTAGCTGCTCCAGTTTCTGGATATGGCAATTACCTGGTATCTGCTCAAATTATCTTAAGTCAAGGTAAGTCTTCAGTGAAGATATTAGCTGCTCCCATCTGGTTTGGGCACCCACATTCCCAGAAGTGTTGTTGCTCTGTGATCTCCAGGCTTGACTTCCCTTGAGGTTGCTATTGAACCTCTGCTGGGTTTTTGGCAGTAAATAGCTGCTACCCTCTGACTTGTAAATCCTCAGAAAGGCGATGAAGGAACTGCAAAGTGAGATTGATCTGTTTATTAAGAAAGAATGATACTTTGAACTGAGCCTCATTACTGCAATTTCTGTGCAGGAAAGGCACCTCAAAAGATCCCTCATGGAAAAAAAATTACGTTTGGGACACAAATGTCCCTTTTCAAAAGCAGATTATGGTCACCATGTCTAGGGGTTTTATTTGGACATAGCAGCATCCTAACATGCTAGAATTTCATAGTCAAACAGGCAGCGAAAGAAAGAATATAACATCAGCCTCTATGGACAGATGATGAAAAACATGAATTAAGGTCAATTAATCCATTGTGACAATGAATTGGGAGTAACTGGAACCTTGCTTTGGCCACAAGATGAGTTGTAGGAACATTGGCTTGTCTACCAAATTAATGCTTTAAATGTATATGAATTAAGTCATAAAAAAAATCAGCATTTTAAATAAATGGTGACCTCCTTTGGGTATAATATTTTCCCCTCCTTTTGCTTTTATAACTAATTAGGCAAGACAATCCTTCCACAAGGTCTTTCTCCATTAAACCTCGTTATCTATCAGTTAAGTTACCATATTGTGCCTGCAACACACAGATTCCTTTTCAGTTTTCCCATAGGGCATTGTAAACCACAATAAAAAAATAATTTCAACACTTACAAAGATATCGACAACATCTTTTTTTCCACAATACTTAAAATTCCTTTAAGAATCTGCTTTTTCTACACATTACATGAAGTCTTGAATTTTCTTTTCTGCATTGCCTAGATACTACTGGCTAGTCAGAGACAGCAAAGTACGTTTGAAAAGGCAGGTTTTAATTGCAAGTAGTGGGTTTTTTTGCTGAGCTGCATGTGCTTTGTGAAAGGTGATGTCATTTGGCCAGCAAAGACAGTGGGAGCCCCATGTCAGAGATGGTAAATCTGTGTCCACCCTATTCAAACACCAAGACAAGGACTTTGAGGTTTAAGAGGAATAGTGCAGCATTTGCCCAACATGAGCTGAAAGCTGTGCAAGTGTGATTGATAGCTACTGTGAATTCTGCTATTAGCTTTTAACATATGATAATCACCTAATAACATTGATTTTTGTTGTTATTATGTGGCTGGATAGCTTGCTATCAGCTCTTGAGGCAGAAAAAAATTAAAGGAAGAAACAAACTGCTTATCAGATGTGTGAACAAGAGGTAGCCACCAACAAGGTCCTCAGAAGTGCGTGATTGTCAAGATCTTAACTAAACTTTATTTACAAAAAAAGCAAGTCATATTTTAAATGGAACATAGCATATGTCCTGCCATGAGGGTGTTTGGAACTGTGTGCAGGCCAAACTGACTGCAGTTTTGATTTAAGGCTAGTACTACAACTATTTATATGTGTAAATTATTAATTTTATGACTCGATACGAACATGTATTTTACATTTTTTGCAGCCAAAGTAATCGTCAGGCAGTACTTGCTCAGATAACAGCTGGCAAACATCCTACAAAAATGATTGATTTTATTAGAAACAATAAGAGAGGAAAACAAATCTGTGATACAAGTTTTATTAGCAAGCTATTCAGAAGAAAGTTTAGGGAACAGTACTTTCATGGTTCTGCATTAGGAGGAAAAACTGGTTTAATTAGATATAGTAACCAATCAGTTCTCCATGCTATGATTAGGAGGACAGCTCTAGTAATTATATATACAATAAGATGTCCAAGTCTGTGAACATCTGTTCCTAATCATCAAACTCAGAACGTAGAAAAAGCTTATATTTGTACCCATTTTGTATCACAGAAACCCAAATCCAAAATATTTTTTGTGATCCTTACACAAAAATGTCAACTCTAATTTCAATAAAATAAAAAAGTAGCAAAGTATATGCCATATTTTCATTAACATAACCAAAAAAATCTTTATGATACATATAAGCACTTAGGTAGGCAGAGGTACCACATTATTTATGGCCTGGCTATACACAGCACGTATAATCAGTATTTGTTAGATTTTTTTTTACAGAATAATTAGATTGTTACAACTACTGGTGTGGATATAATTACAATAATATGAATGTGCCTTATATTTTATAGGATTTATTCTCCTTTTGATGCAAAAAAAAGTCTATATACTAGTATGAAGCACCTTTGTAGGTATATAAATGCATCAATACTTGTAGGCTAGAAAAGAAAGGGCAGAAATACACTGCACTAATTACCTTAAGTGATCTAGAGGAAGACATTTTGGCTTCTCACTCAAGCAGTTTAAAAAAATCTTGTTTTATGTTTGTTTGTTTGTTTGTTTAACTTGGATCATACCGTATTCTAAAGATAAAGTGGAGGACCATAATTCTTGAGAGATAAGGCATGAGAGTTAAGATGTATACTCACCGAGCCCCTCAAAAATTTTCCAGTAGTAGGTAGGGACTTCCTAAATAAAAAGGCAAGGAGATGAAATAACATAAAGCAATATCACCACTCACCCATATTGAAGATGATGTTTTTGTAGCCGTATTGATCAGAAGATGTAAGAAGAACAAGAATTGCGATTTTCTTCCCTTAGAAGGTCTTTCACTGTTCTCCGTCTCAGCAACTTAAAAATCCCCAATGACAAAGAAAAAACACAGCAACAAGCCAACCCAGACAACTCTACTACCTTCCTGGCAAAAAAAGCAGGACAGTAACTGCTGAAAGCCAACTGTAATTTTCATTGCCAGCCAGAGATTCCCCAGAAATGAAATTTGCCTGTACTGCCAATTGCATGGTGGAGGCTTTAATTGCAAAATCCAGATAAAAAACTACTGCTCATTCATTGACTAGTAGAACTGCAAAAGTGGAAAGTCTGACCCCAAAAATTGTACATCCCCAAAGATCATCTTTTTTTTTTTTTTTTTTCTGAGAAAGAGGATTTTTGTTTACATGATATACTTATTTCTTGTTTTCCTTGGAAGCTGTGGGAGAACTAGAAATGTGAAAACTCAACAACTACAAATGAGCAGGGAAGATATTTTAAACACTTTATTTCTGGCTTGCTTCTTCTTCACCTATGTTGATGTTAAATGACCAGGTAATGTCTTTGAGAAAGAAAAGATACAGGAAAGATTTCAAAGCCTGGTCCTTTCAGTAGAAATCTCTTTAACATTGAGAACTTTGATTTCTGATCTGTCAAAATTTATGTTTCTGAGGGCTCTCTGACTTCAAAGTCTTGGCAATGCAGCTAACTCAGCTACGGCTCCAGTCTTCTGATCAGTGGATTATTGCTTTCCTGGACAGATTCTCTATTTTATTACAACACACTTTTGGGGCAGACTTATTTCTCTGTCATCAGGATTTGCTGTTTAATCCCAGAAACACTGAGATAAACTTGGTAGCAAAGGATATGGTTTCTAGGAAGGAATATCTATTTAAAAAGGAAATCAGTTTTAAGGTAATCATAATGTTATTCATCATAATTTTCTATTTAATTTCAAATGTAAATACTTGCCCTAGACGTAGTTCTTAATTTACCACTCCAAACCAAAAGGTAAGACAAACCTCTCTAAAACGTAGAAATATATATACGAATGTCTATACAGTCAGATTCCCGAAAAGATGTTCACAATTTAAAAATAATTGAATCTTTTTTTTACAAAAATATTATACTAGCAAAATTTACTGCTTTCCCTTCTTTGCACTATTTACTTACCACATTAAATTCTGTTTACATAATGAAACTCCCGTAGTTGCCTTTTTTTCCTCATAGCCATACTTACTTTCAAGTTCTTGATAGTATGATAATTGATAGCCATAAAATTAACTGCCAAGTGCTATATTGTCAGACCGTGCATTAATTACATTAGCTATGCAACATTGATGGCTCCACTTGCATTCTACTCACTTTGCAACTCCCTGCAGGACAGTTCTGACCACCTCATGGCTCTTCAAACAGCTGACAGCATGCCACAGACATCCATTCCTCCCAAAGAGATGTATGACAGGACAGTAAAAGCTGCAAGTTTAAGGTTCCGCATATCTCAGGGACTGCTGGAACAAGATAGGGGCACTTAATCCCGTCAGGAAGCTGGGAATCTCACTTCCCAAAAGGCCATTTTTACACCTAGAAAGGTTTAGAAAAACTTTGAGAGAACACTCAGTCATAGCTGATGCTAGCTGAGCTCCCTTAGTTCTGCCAACATTTTTAGCATTGTTTTTTCTGAAGACTGGAGTTTGGAAGAGACTTACTTGGTGCATCAGTTAACACGTGTTCACAGCCTACTACAAACAAGGCAATCTTTAGCAGATGTTAAGTCAAAGCCTGCCCTGAAGTTTTATCTCATGTTAACTAACTCTGAACCCTAGTGCAGGCCAGATGACTGTGGCAGTGAAAGGAAGACACCAGTGAGGGCTGAGCTATCAAATCATTCACGCCTGCCCAAAGGGGTCAGTCCTGATGGTTCCCATCCTTCCAGTGGATCTCACTGGACCTGACCAGAGACAATTCAACTCACCAACCTGGCAGACAATGACTCTTTCTTTATTGTTTTGCTCAGGATTGCTTTTCTGCCTCCTTAGCAAATGGGATCTGCTGTAGAGGAGTCCAAAGTGTGCTAAAGCAAGTGCAAAGAGGGGTGTGGGGGGGAAAGGCGCTGAACAAGTTGCTAGATCAGCTCAAGCCGTGACACGTACCTTTGCCCTCACACCTGCTTTCAGTATGACATAATATTAAGGGTGCTGACAAAGGAGCTCCAGCGAGTCTCGCAGTTGCAGCTGGAGGAGACACCACACCAAACCATGGCTGCTCTGCCAGGAGTTGCTGCCTGCGCAGCTGCCCATGCCTCAGCCGCCTCTGCCGCGCGCCTGCCGATGCCTCAGCTGCTTCTGCCTAAAACTAAGCCCGCAGTGAAGGTGAGTTTAAGGCTCTAGACTTTGCACTTTTGAAGCAGCTGAGGCAAAGCCCACATGTTCCCTTCTGTCCGCCCTGCGGAGGAGAGGTGGAAACCTGCAGCAGAGGGGTGGGAAGGGCAGGTGGGGTTCGTGACCTCCGCAGCAGCCACGGCAAGGTGTGCTGACGCCGGTGTGTCATCCCCATACAAACACGGCCTGCCCCTCGGCAAGGCGGGTTGGATAACCAACAGCCTCAGAAAACTGCCTTCTGTAGGCAGGGCTCCAACTGTTGTCTTACTAGATCGTGAGCCATCAGCTCTACAAATCACATTGTGAAATATTAAAAATACTGATAGAAAGAATACTCTTCCCCTTCTCTCACTGGGGTCTTTGCAATTCAGCTCTTGGCACTGAAGTGGTCTGGCTTTCTGAAAGAATCTGAAAACAAGGCTCAAAATGTTTAAAACTCTGCCCTAAAAAAGTGTGACATGGTTCGTCTGTAAACTCGGTTGTCAAAAAAAAAATACGTTAGTGTGCAACAAAGTATCCGGGCTTTCCTGACACTTACCAATTATTATCATCCTCTAAAACACATCTTCTTAATATCATTCTGCTGACATGGTAACATCCTGATTTTGTCCACTGAACTCTATTAATATGTACCGCGGAGGCAGGTGTAAGCAACAGGACTCAAGTTTTAAAAATGACATTCTAGAATAGAAAATAAGAAAATATAGAATTAATAAAAATTTCTGCAGTGTAAGGATAAACAGAGCTTTACACGGCAGAGAGATAGCTCATATATAATTGAATGATGTAGGATTTTTAATTAAAATGTGGTGACGCCTTTCAGGCCTATGATACACAGCACTGTAAACAAACTTTGTGCATGTCCAAAGGTCCTGGTGACATTGTGAATTGCCTTGTTTCACACCTTCATGCCTTTATTTGTGCCCTGTGCAACACTCTTGTGTTGTACGTGCGATGTGATAGCTTGTTTGGGGAGCTGTGGAGTGATCACAAGAAGTGCTCGGGAAGGTTCAATGTCTGGTCCTGCTCTGGCTCTTCTGTTCCTCTGGGTGGTCCATTGAGGGCTGCTTTGCCTCTTTGTTGGCAAGTTCATGGCTTAGCTTGGGAGTTCCTACAGTTGCAGCCCGATGTCTCTCCATTCAGCTTTGGTACCCCTAAGGGGAACAAGAGAGCTCTTGCAGAGTGCTTGTGGGCTGGGTGGGAATTTGCCCTTCCTTGGTGGTGATGAAAGCGTGTGACAGATCGTGATTGCTCAGGTTACAAACTTGTTCCAGTATAATGGTATGGAGACTATTGCTGGGTGCAACCTGTATGCATGGGGCAAGAGTTTCTAACCTAAGCAGTCACAATCTCTATTGCACACCCTCATCATCATCATGCTTCCCCCAAAAGTCAGGGGCAAACAGATGGAGTGAAATAGCATCAGTAAATAAAAATAAATAAAATCTCTACTCCTGGGGCTTGTTTCTCCTGGTGTTTTACCTTCATGTGGAAAAGTAATGCGTGTGACTGCTACTGTAAATGCTAGGTGTGAAAAACATACCATGCTGCAAGGAAACAAGCACCCTGTCTGCCAGAAAACCTGATTTGCCAACAAAGGGCAGCAGATGCCCTCCTGAGGAGACATGACTTATCGATGCTTGTGGAATAGAAGTATTTACAACTCTGTGAATGTCAGTCTGCAAGTGGGGCTTTGGCCCCAGCGTTCTAAGACACATCTCTAGCTTTCTAAGGTGGCTTTTTCGGATGCAGGTCTGCCTAATTCAGAATTTCAAGCTCTTGAAAGGAGAAAAATAGAGCTGTAACGACCAGCTTCAGCTGCAGCCAGAAGATATCCCTCTCAGCTCTCGACTTGTCAAAGTGGCAGCATTACACTTGATAGAAAGGCTAGATCTTCAGGGTCTACAAATACTTTATTCTGGCACAGGACCGCGCGCATGCATGTACATGTAAATAAGAAAGAGGGGGGAAAATCCAAGAAAAAATCAAAGGATTTTGGCACATCATGGCTTTTACACGACAAAAATGTGTGAACAGTACAACGATGTAGCAATAATGTTTCCTAATGTATCCAAATTTCATAACATTGACATTTTGCAGTTGAATTAATCTTGCATCCCTTGCTGGTTGTTATAGCTGCTCTTAGCTTACCATGCCAGAGTCATTCTTCAGATAAGCATTAAGGGATTATTAAGATTCAGAATTGTATCTTATTAATTATAACCACACTTTACTATGAAGTTTGTACCTAAATCGAATAAAGTCCTTTGACAATGCGTATCTCACCACACAGGAATTCATCTGATGTGAAAGTCTTGCTTGGCTCTCGGCAGAGCTGTCAGGGAACAGCTTTAGAGGACTAGACCCGTGCCTAGTG
>NW_009604864.1:0-1290 GCF_000690535.1 Cariama cristata
TGGGATGCTCCAGGGTCAGGATAGGGGATACGGGATGCTTCAGTGGAAAGGATGTGGGCTGCTCTGGGTCAGCGATGTGGGATGCTCCAGTGTTGGGATACGGGATATGCTCGGGTCAGGGATGCGGGATGTGGGATGCTCTGGTGGAAAAGATACGGATGGTCCAGGGTCAGGGATACAGGATGTTCCAGGTCAGGGATGCGAGGTGCTCCAGGGCTGGGATACAGAATGTGGGATCCTCTGGTGGAAAGGATACAGGATGGTCCTGGGTCAGGGATGCGGGATGCTCTGGTGGAAAGGATATGGGATGCTCCAGTAGAAAGCATGCGGGATGCTCCAGGATACGGGATGCCTCAGAGGTGGGAAACGGGATGGTCTGGTGCAAGGGATGTAGGATGCTCCAGGGTTGGGATATGGGATACTGTAGGATCAGAGATGCGGGATGTGAGATTCTCTGGGGCAGGGCTACAGGATGCTCCGGTGCAAGGGATGTGAGATATTCAAGGATCAGGGATACAGGGTGTGGGATGCTCTAGTAGAAAGGATTCAAGATGCTCCAGGACAGGGGATGCGGGATGCTCCAGGGTTGGGGGTATGGGATGCTCTGGGACAGGGATGGGGGATGCTCTGGTGGAAAAGATACAGCATGCTTCAGGATCAGGGATACGGGATGCTCTGGGGCAGGGATGTAGGATGCTCCAGGGTCTGGAATACAGGATGCTCCAGGGTTGGGGTACAGGATGGTCCGGTGCAAGGGATGTGGGATGTTCTGTTGGAAAGGATACGGGATGCTCCAGGGTCTGGGATGTGGGGTGGTCCATGGCAGGGATGCAGGATGGTCTTGGTGCAAGGGATGTGGGATGTTCCAGGTTCAGGGATATGGGACACGGGATGCTCCAGTGGAAAAGATACAGAGTGCAGGATGTTCCAGGGTGGGGATATAGGATACAGGATACTCTGGCATCAGGGATATTGGATATTCTGGTGTCGGGGATGCGGGATGCTCCGGGGTCGGGGATGCGGGATGCTCCGGGATCGGGGATGCGGGATGCTCTGGCCTGGGTGGCAGAGGGACATTTTGGGGGGGTGGGCAGGGTGTAAGGGTCCCCCCATGACGGGCCTCTCCCCCATGCAGTACCTGGGGCACGCCGAGGTGGACGAGTCGCGGGGGATGCACGTCTGCGAGGAGGCCGTGAAGAAGCTGAAGGCGGTGAGCGCTTCCCCGTCCCCCACTCCCCGAGTGGGGCTGGGGGCTCCCTCTGGGGGTCCTCGCCCACCCCCTGACCCCAC
>NW_009604865.1:0-3732 GCF_000690535.1 Cariama cristata
TGCCACGTTCAGCAGCCTGATGGAAATAAACGGGGGGGGTTCCCATGAAATCGGCGCCTCTCCAAGTGTTTCAAGCACACTGCGAGCCTGTTATTCCCCGAGGAGCTAAGTGTAGCTGTAGGGCAGCTCCTCGCCTTGTTGAAATCACAAATGGGGCTCCTTTAATTACAAGCAACTTTTCTGGCAGCGTTAGGCAGCTGACGCCCGCCGCTGTCAAGAGGGATTTGGACTTTCGGTCGGCTGCTGCTCCAGCCGCTGCCTGCGTGTGAAAGGCACGGGAGAGCTCCCGCGCACACCTCATTCGTGCGTTTCTCTCCTTTTCTCTGGCAGGCATTGTCCGAAGTGGTTTCTCTCGTTTCGATCGGGGAAATCACAGGCTCCGTTCCACCTCTGCGTGAGCTCTTGATCTCTGTTTCAGCGCAGGAGGTGAGAGGAGGAAAAAGACAGGAGGGAGAGGGAATCTTTCCAAGGCGAGGGGAAAGTTTTGCCCTTGGACGGTGGCTGCGCCTGCCTCACGGGTTGATAAATGACTTGGCCGAGTGAGTGCAGGAAAACAAGACTCGTACGTGACTTATGCCAGCTCCTCTGGCCCAGGCTTTCCTGAGCGGTAAACACTCCGTCCACCTCCCCGTGTATACGATCCCGTTGTCTTTCTAGCCCGTGTGTTTTTGGAACTATTCTTGGCGTCCGTAAACATGGTCAGACCTGTTGGCATATTTGTGTGTTTATTTAGAAAAGTGGTTTTCCCCGCCCCGTCCCAGTGAAATCGTTGTCTGGAGCCTAGCGGTCTCAGCCATACTCAGCGTATGCTCGAGGGAACGAATTATTTGGCCTCGAGCACGTGCGGCTCGTTGCACAACCACAGCCGGGTTTCTGAGCTGCAGAACGCGAGTCCTGAGCGACGTACCGAGAACGGGATTTCTCTGAATCGCTCCCGAGTGACTTTCTCAAGTCATATGGAGGATTGTCACAAGCTGAATTTCACCGATTGCGTTTAGAACGAGCAGCTTGAAGGGAGAAAGTGCAGCTCAAAGTAATCTCTTTCCGGCTCGGATCTGAAGCGTGCGTTAAATGTTTGATCGCACGAGGATTTCCATAAGTCGTAGTGCTGCAGACGCCCCGTCCGAACATGGGTGACGGGGCTCCCTCCCTCCCCGGTCGTGTTGTCTTGCTGTTTCGTGAGGGGCAACCGGAGCGGTCTGCAACCCCTGTGCCTCTTTCGTTAGTTCCTTTAGCACGTTTAAGTTGTTTTTCTGGAACAGATTCCAGGCGTTGTTGGAAGTAACTTCTTGTTTTTGTGATTTCCACGTAACCCGTTTCTTTGAAGGGGGATGTCGGAGCCTTGGCGTTCGAAGCACGTTAGGAGCTGTATTACTTATGTAAACGATTTCCTGGATCAGCAGCTCGTTTTCACGTGGCCTTCCTTGAAAGCTACTCTTCAACGGCAGGGATTATAAATTTGAAGAGCAGTTACAAGCAGACAGTGTTTATGAATTTACAAAGACCTCTTGTTTGTATTTCTCACACAAGTGCCTAGGTGCTTGTGGAATACGTGTACGTCTAATTTACTTTGCGTGTCTAAAAAGATGCAGAAGTGCTAACACCCGATAGTTCGGTATCACTCTTCAAGAAGCCGCATACTGGTCGACGTGCGGTGAATAAGTAGAGTTGTCTGCGTGTTTTGCCTCGTATCGTCCTTCATCTGCAAAGAAACATCGACCGACTCATTAACGAGAATCCAAGAGAGGGATGGGGAAGGTGCAGGGAACGGCCGGACTGTGACACAGGAGAGGTCTCCTCCTCCCGAATGAGCTGGCCCTACCTGGCAGGGTCACCTCGGCGCTCGGTTCTTTCTGATGTAACCGGTCCAGGACCAGGTCCGGGCGTGCTGGACCCTGCCCGTGTGTCGGCTCCACAGAAGCAGAGCTGGAGCGAAACTCCGTGGAAAGCTTCGGGTGGTCAAACAGCTCGGGTGTAGCACGGAGAGAGTACCTTGGAGAAAATAAGTTGGGGATTGTTGCTTGGGGGCTGGCAGCTCTGTGTTTTTCCCATCCGCCTCGGCAGGGTTGTTAGTATGGCAGGACTCTGTTGTAGTTTGTCAGCTGCTGGATTGGAGAAACCTCTCCGACTCCCTGGCTGCGGAGAGCGGGCAGCAGATGTACGCGGCTACGGGTAATGAGGTTATGGTGACAAATAACACGAGAAAAACACCGCTGAATTTGTATGACGTCCGGCCGTTTTGCGGAGCGACCGATGGGCTTTACGATTCCCCCTCCTTTTTTAGCGTTTCGCGGAACGCTCTTGTTCTGTGTGTCGCTGCCGCCTGCGTGGCTGTTAGGGGATGTCTGGACCGTGTCTGCGCACGAGGAGCTGAGATTTGTTTTCATCTTTGTGCGGAAGCAAGTAGGTCAACATCTAGTATGCAATTACACGTGCTCGCTCGCTCTCTGTGTGTACGTACACATCTCTCTCGCTGCAGTTGGTCCTGTGAGGGGATGCATTGTGAAAGGTCTGGCCACGCAGAGATTCTCGGGGCTGTCAGAGATCGCTCACCTAAATCCTGCTTTTTCCAGTTAAATGCAGTCTTCAGGTAGGGACTGCTTCAGGAGATGCCCATCTGATTATCGGGGTGAAAATCCAGCGTGAGTACAAAGGTCAGGGTGTGGACACCCTGCCTGGGACGCTTTCAGTCACTAATAAACCGTTAATAAACTTAGACCTAGAAGGTCACGCGAGAGTCTGATCACTTTGATCACTTTAGTGCCTATTCATTATCCAAAGGGCGATAATATTTTAGAAAAAGATAGGGGGGGAAAAAAATAAGCCTGGCTAGTTGTGACTCTCAGTTGAACTTGATGCGGGGTAGAATGTCCTGGCGTTACCGAGCGCGAAGTTAATTACCTTCATGAAGCGCACTAAACCCCCCACTCTGTTTAAGGAAACCTTGTCAGAAGCTCAGGAATCACTCGCCGTGTTGAGCGAGAGGATGCCTGGGACCATCTGGTTCTGGTGAAGCGTGTGTTGATTTTAAAAAGGAGAATGATTCCGGGTCCTACCTAAAATAGCTGTTCAGACTATTGATACAGAGCTTGCCGGGCCGTTTCTGACAGAAAAACGGAGGCTGTGTGTCCTGTTCCCCCATTCTCTCCTCTGCTAAACCAAGTATTGGAGTGCATCCATCTCTTCAGGAAGGCGGTGCGCAGCCATGTGTCAACAGACGGAGCGCGAGAAGTACCTGGGTTTGCTGCCTTCTCGTCGTCTTACAACATCTTCGCAACTCTTGCGCCGAGACGTGGAGGACTGCTGACTTATTGAGGTGGTTTCAGCAGCGCGGTTTGGCTGGGTTTCTCGTTCCAGAGGCCATGGTTTACCACATAACGTTCCTTTGCGGAAGGGTGCTGCCGCACCTTTGGAGCTGAGGTTGCTCTGTGTTGCTTTTTTTAAAAATCCCGTGACCTGGGCTTAACAGCAACAACAAAAAAAAAACACCTATGGATGAAGGACGATATTCGTCGCTGAGAATGCCAAAATCCCAGATCGGAGCAGGGGTTCGGGTTGTGTTTGTGCCTGGGGAGGCTGATCCTTTCAAATGGAAGAGGACGGGGCAATGCCCGCCCTTGAGCGCGTTTGCCCTTGGTTGGTTCAGGCAGATCCAACGCTGTCGGACGATGAGTTCTTTTTTAAAAGGAACAGACTAAATATTGTGTAACGTGCTTGCTAAACACCAGGTTG
>NW_009604866.1:0-540 GCF_000690535.1 Cariama cristata
CTATTCCGACATGGGCACATTCACAGAGACACCTATTCACACTTCTATCGAACAGCTCCCGAGATCGGTCTTATCTCTAGTTACGCTTTTAGACATTTTACACTCACCTCTTTTGACTCATCTCTGGAGACTTAGGAACTATTTACAATTCGATCTATTTAGACCTAGGGAACTCTTTACGCTCCTTTATCATCTCTATTTAGGCGACACAGAATATTTATTTAGACTTACCATGGAACACAAAGTTCATGTAGACAGCTCTCTTGGTTCAGACTTTTTTTGCTATTTTAAATGCCTCCATCGAGAAAAGGATCGCATTCTTTTTGCATTTTTAAGTCCTTTATTGTTTAAGTTTAGACACACAAGGTATTTTCGTACTTTAAAACCCTATACATCTCAATTTAGAATTTGGTTTAAATTCTAAAAATCTTTTCTATAACAGAGAAGATACAGATTTTTACTTTCAAATCCCTTCATAGGATAAGTATAAATTAGTTTTCAACCTATAGCAAAATGAGATATTTTTTTCTCTATTTCAAC
>NW_009604867.1:0-277 GCF_000690535.1 Cariama cristata
TACATCTCCCGCCTCTCACCTCCCCGCTTGCTCCCCTCCTTGAGTCTCACCTCTTCCCCCCAGCTCCAGGGGGGGATGCTTTCGATCTGTTTGCAAAGCCGCCCGAGCCAGCTGAGCCGCCGGAGCAGGAGCCCTCGCAGCCGCCCTCCTCGGTCAAGTCCAACAGCCCCGTCGGTAAGAGCCAGGGGAGCGGGGGCTGATTTGGGCAGGTGGGGACAGTGACCTGTCCCTGCCCATTGCAGGGAGGCAGCTCCAGGGATGGCTGGGCAGAGACTTG
>NW_009604867.1:331-920 GCF_000690535.1 Cariama cristata
TGGCTCTGGTCCCTGCGTGCGCCCGTGTCCCCAACCCCGCTGCCTCCCACGGTGGCTCAGAGGGAGCTCGGGCACACCGTGCCGCAGCGTCAGCCCCACCGCATCGAGCTGTGACCTGGGGCCAGATGTGCCATTATCCACCCCGTGCGGTGATGGGGGGATGCCATCACCCTTGGTGTCTCCCAGCCAGCTCACACAGTTTGTCTCCCCGCCTCCATCCCAGAGCTGGACCCCTTCGGAGACCTGTTCCCCAGCACCAGGCAGGACGGGGCAAAGAGCTTCGACCTCGCCAACCTGGCCGACTCCCTGCCCGAATCTGGCAAGGAGCGGAAGGACTGTAAAACCCCCGAGGCCTTCCTCGGCCCCGCCGCCTCCTCCCTGGTCAACCTGGACTCTCTGGTCGCGCCTGCACCGGCCTCCAAGACACGCAACCCCTTTCTCTCGGGTAGGTGCCAGTGCCGCAGTGCTGGCTGCCGGCCGGGGGCTTCCCTGGGCTGGGCAAAGGGGTGTTTGGGGGAGAAAGAGGAGGGGAGCTGGGGATGGCATGGCTGCCCTGACGTGTCCCATCCTCTCCTTGCTAGGTTTAAGC
>NW_009604868.1:0-225 GCF_000690535.1 Cariama cristata
CGCGGAGGCGGGGGATGCTGTGTGAGCGCACATCCCTCTGCAAACCGACATCAAAGTCATCCCTAAGGGTAGGAAGTGACGCAGCCTGCCCAAAATATATTTAGCACTTTTCAACCACATTTTTGAAAATGTTTTATCCCTCATCACAGGTTTCAGGCCAGCTCACCTCTGCCCTGCCCTCTGAGCGGGGATGCTGCAGGGCCAGCCTCGCGGAGGGGCAGCCCC
>NW_009604868.1:402-2051 GCF_000690535.1 Cariama cristata
ACATCTCCCCACCGGCAGAGAAAAGGCCAATTTAAGCTCTGGAGATGAAAACCCCAAGACAAATAAATTTTGTGGTCATCTCGGCGCTGGGACCAAACCCTTTGGTGTTCAGTCCCGTCCCCACCTGATGCCAAAGGGCACCGTGGGCAGGTGGGCACCACCATCACCCGACTGCCCGACAAACACCCGCCAACGTCCCTCCGGCAACCGGCCTCTGCTTCCAGCACCCACACCCCCTCACCTATTGTACGTGGGGGGGGTTTAAACAAACGAAAAAAGCAACGACGGGAGATACGCTGCCAGGTACCCTCCACCTTGGCATCGCTAGCCAAGGACTCCTCACACATCAGATCGCATCAGAAGGAAACCGGCCTCCACGGCCGCAGCCATGGCTCCTCCAGCAGCCCCCCGGGATGCCGGCGGAGAGCGCCTGCTTTTCTTTTTATAGCGGGAAGGGAAAGCTCAGAACGAGCGTATCTGGAGCAGGTCAGCTGGGGTGTCCCTGCGACGGGAGCACGCGGCCATGGACCCGGTGCTGCGGGAACACGCGGGCCGGGGACGGCAGCGCTCAAGTTGTCCTTAAGCCAGGCGGAGAAATAGGACACATCAAGTTTTATGTGCTTTAAAGATGCACTGATTGCTTATGGACAAGCAAGCAGCTAAATTTAACTCTACTGTGCATACGTAACGCTTGCTTGAGTCAATGAACAACCCCCTCAACGCTGTTGGGGCGTACTCTGTTGGGGGAGGAAAACACCCCCCTTTCTGTTGGGGACCAGCTCCCACACACTGCCGGTTACCGAGTCAGTAGATAACACCCCTAAATTCCCCGTGAGGTTCAACGAAAGCACTCCGAGCATCCTCCCTGCCAAACCAGCATCCATGGCCATGGGGCGCTCGGGCCAGGGTATCGAGGCGACTTCCAGATTTGCAGAAATCTCAAGTTGCCAGAACTATTTCACAAAACATTTATTTTACTGTAAAGGTCAGAATAAATCGCTTTGGAAGAGTCCCTTCACAACACAGCATCCTTCCAGCACAGTACAAGGCACTTACAAGTCCTTCAAATGTAGGTACGGGATGGACCATGCCCTCCCTCTGGTGATGCTTCCCTGAGCTTTACCACACCAAGTGCTTTCCACCTACTTTGCAGAGCTTTCATTTTGTCTAAACAAGAAAGCCTTCAGCCTCAGCTCTCTACAACGTAGGCTTTGTTTTATTTTATCGTAAGCGGTTTGGGACGCAGGGTCAGCGCCCTCGGCCACCCGAACTGAGGTTCCTCTGCTGTACCAGGCTGCAGCATCCCTCCACGGCGGCAGGCGCAGGCCAGAGGCCAGGCCAGCAGCTCGCCGACTCTGCCAGCGCTCCGCGGTGGGTTTTGTGGCATCTGAGGTTTTCTCCATCTCTTGGGCTTGTATTCTGCCATGAGAATTGGTATTCACTTTCATGAAAAAGACAATGACAGTCTGGTATTTCTACATGCCTTGAAAGCTACAATACCCTAAAGATATCAAACAAAAGAAACCTAATAAAATATCTCAATTTTCTTTTCTTTAATGAGCGCTTCATATTTTAAGCTTGTGACTTTTACGGACCACTTCTATGGCTCAGTGCTCGGTGAGACCCTGGGAGCAGCGGGTACCGGCCAG
>NW_009604868.1:2132-4280 GCF_000690535.1 Cariama cristata
ACAGCCCCCTCTCAAGAAACACGCACAAACCCAGCATCACCGGAGCAGCAGGGTCCAGCCTGACGCACGCGGAGCAGGTCCCAGGAGAACACACGGGACCCAGCAGGATGCGCCGCACGCCCCGACCTCCCTCAGAAATTCTTTCCAAGCAAATAAAATCTCGTTTTTCACATCAGATTTTTTTTTTTCCCCCCTTTTTAATTTTCTTTGCACGTGTAAAGCCCGGTAACATCTCCAGAGCGACTCTCCCACCAGCAGATAGCTCAGAGCGTGACTGATGCCAGCGCACGGAGCCAAACCGGGTTCCCACGGGCAACTGCCTCTTTGGAGGCTCCTGCCCCGGGCAGGGGCACTGGGTGCCGTGGGTTTCTCCGCTTGGAAAGGCGCCTTAGAAATCAACCCAAGGAGACGATATAAATCCGGACATATTACCCACTTGTACAGGGGTGGCAAAGAAACAGAGGCGAAGCCGGCAACAGCCTGAAGAATCCCGTTTTGCTCCACGCAAAGGCGGACCTGTTGGGTAACGCTGAAAATAATGCATTTACAAAGCAAACCCAAACACTGGCGAAGGCTGCAGGCCAGCAAAGCACTGCTAATACACACGTTAGAATAAAACCTTTATTTCTGTGTTAAGGCCTGGATTTGCACGCCGGCCTTTTATTCTGTGCCAGCTCCGGACCTCACAAAACATTACCCAACGTGCACGAGCTGGCGTTTTTCTTGTCAAACCGTAGGAGAAATACAGAGCCCTGAACAAAATGTTTGGCATAGGAAAAGAAATCAGTATAAAACAGGAAAAGAGAAATAATTAAGAGAAAAATACATGGCACGCAGAGCGGCAGCAATGTGCATAACTCCAGGATGCGGCCACGGGAAAGATGTCAGATGCTGGGACCTCCCGTCCATGGAGGACCTGGCCTAAATTCAAAGCGATGAACCTGACTTCGCCTCCTCCAAAACCCCCGGAGGACCTACGGCCACCCGCATTTCAGAGAGCGGCAGGGACAGCTCATTTATGGTGTGAAAGAGGACTTGCGAGGCAAGGCACGGCGTACGACAGCGATACCCTCCTCTTCCTCAGCACCCACCTGCGCCGCAGTGCCCCGTCCCCAGCACCCTCCCCGCCACGCAGCTTACATCCCAGCCACGATGTGGTCACATCAAAGTTGTTTTCTGCTGAATTCCTCCAAAACAAACACATTTTCAAGTTTTCCCCCACGCGTCGGCTTGTTCCTCTATTTCGTTCGCTTTTAGTTTATTTACCAGTTTCGACAAAAGGGGTGCGAGGAGGGAGGAGAGCAGAGTTACACACCTACACCCTCCTGCCCCCGCGGCACTCGGGGCAGCCCCCGAAACCCCACCGTTGCTGGCTTCCCCTCTGATCCCAACCCCGGGACTGCCGGGCACAGGAGGATTAAAACTGGGCCTTTAGGTTAAGGGGTTTGGGAGGGGGCTGGGGTTGCTCCTAATCTTTGCAGTGTCGGAGGAAGCTTTTGAAACAGATTTCATTCGGAAAACCGTTTTTCTGGACTTTTTTCAACAATTTGCAGTGCTTTCCGGTTGCTGTTGCTCTACTGTTTATTGCTTTGGAGGAGAGGAACCAATCCATAAACAAGCAAGGAGATTAAAGCAGAGAAGAGGCGTCGCAGCAAGCCCAGCGCATTAGCCGGCAGGGATGCTGGCCAGGCCTGCGCCACAGCTCGGCATCGCTCGCCCACCGCCACACGGACCAGTTTCCACCCGGGGAAACAATGCGCAACCTTTAACCCTTGCGTTCCTACGAGTACGCCGGGAAAACATCCGCTGCGCGGAAACAATGGCACCATTTATTAAGGCGGTCGAGAGCAACAGGCTGGGAGCTGCAGAAAAATCAGATCCCCTAAAATGAAGGCTGAAAAAAAACCCCAACCAAAACCCCAGGATTTTTTTTTTTTTTTTGCAAAGGAGCTAAAAATGGAATTTCGTTTCCAGAAGCGGTTGCTAGATTGAAAACATTCAGTGAAAAAAAATCTTTTCAACTCTTCTCTCTCCCTGTACATACGTATGCTTTGGTATCTTTTCCCTTCACGATGTATTTTGCAATACGAAGATATTTTGTCTTAAAACACAAACTGAAGTTTGAATTAAATGCGGTGGCGGGGGAAA
>NW_009604868.1:4344-4584 GCF_000690535.1 Cariama cristata
TCGGGTATTTTGCAAAACACACTCCGTCACACGTACGCAAACGCATCTCTGAGCATCGCCGTGGCAGAGGGACGAGCGCTTGTGCATTTAATGATGCGCCTGTACCACCGAGCCCTAACCACGCCATTTCCCACGCAGGTGCACCCACCCACCCCTCCGCAGAGGGAAATGCAGCCGCAGTAACAGCCCACCCCAAGCGCTCCCTCGCCCCACCAGACCCCCCCCCATCGCTCAGCAGAC
>NW_009604869.1:0-785 GCF_000690535.1 Cariama cristata
GCACAAATGATGGCTTTCAGGGCCTGCTGCCTCATGAATGTTACAGCACCCATAGGATCAATCTCTTCTGATCTACAAAAGTACCTCAAGGACACTGAAAGTGCCGAGACCTAGCGAAGACAGGGCGCTGCTGGACCAACCCCACCACCCTGTCCATGACCTGGCCGAAGGAAGATCCGATCCCATGTCACTGTCAGGCATCTGACTCCCTGGTTTTTGATTCGCAGCACACAGAGCTTCTCTTCCTGGGCAAAAGTTCAAAGAGAACAAGACAAGTATCAACAGAGCACCTGGGAGCAGAGGAGCTGCCATTCCCAGACCGACCAGCGCAGCTGGGATGCTGTGGCGTGGGGGCCGGTGGCTGCCAGGGGGCGGGCTTGACAGGCACCCACACCGATCGCTGCGATATTCTCTCGTTTCAGGCAGCCAGGTAACCGGACAGAAGACAGGCAGCTTTGCACGTGGTGTGTACAGGGATTACATCCTCTCTTTCTGAGGTTCCCTCGGCAAATATTGATATAGCAAACCGAGCTCACTGTTAGCAACCACTGTAGGCATTTCAGCGTACAGGGTTTTTTTTTCTAGATGCGCGCATTACAAGAACCCAGCCTGAGTCAAACCGATGAGTCACTTGGCCAGGTCCACGCATGACAGAGCGAAGCGTATTTTTACTGCCAGTTAGAAATGCCTCCCACCAGCGAGAGCTGCATGGACATCTTGCAGCAGCAGACAGCCTGGCACTCAGGCTGAAAATCGACTCAAAACACAGGTGGGACAGGAGCAGG
>NW_009604870.1:0-1479 GCF_000690535.1 Cariama cristata
GAAGTTGAGCCCAGGAAGAAGAGAAGGGTAAAGGGAAACTGTTTTTAAGATTTGGTTTTATTTCTCATTATCCTACTCTGATTTGATTGGTAATAAATGAAATTAATTTTCACCAAGTCGAGTCTGTTTTGCCTGTGATGGTAATTGGTGAGTGATCTCTCCCTGTCCTTATCTTGACCCAGGAGCCTTTCATTGTATTTTCTCTCACCAGTCCAGCTGAGGAGGAGGAGTGACTGAGCAGCTTTGGTGGGCACCTGGCATCCAGCCAGGGTCAACCCACCGCATTGTGCTTCATGCAGAGCACCAAGGTTTAAGGTCCAGGGAAGGGAAAGCACTGTTCCCCATCACTCTTATGACATCTTGTTGGAATCAGGAATTTCACTCCAGTCCTTTACCCCCACTTTATAATGGGGAGATCTGGTCAAAGAATGATTTTCATAAGAAGCAGACTTTAGCAGAGCCCAGCTTTATTGCTTTCGAGGGCAAAGATGTTAGGTTTGGACGAGGACTCACGAAAGGTCCCTTCAGAGATTGCTTTCTTTTTTCAGATGTTGGAAAACAACAGTGTTTAGTACTACGGCTGAAGGCAAAATCCTATAAAAGTAGCCAGGATCAATGCTCTCTGGCAAGGTGGTACTTAAATTCAGAGATGGCACAGAGACTAAAGATCAGAAGAGTCACACCCTGAAGTCTCAGAAGCCAGGAAAATGGAGAACACAGTTTTACAAACAAATGTGCATGCACATAGCCCATACCAGGCATCACTTTCCTGAGGCTTGTTAAACAACTACTTTCCAAGCGATGCTTGAAGAGCATCATCCAGGAATACAACCTCACCAATTCCTCTATCCAATACTGCAACAATCTGAGGAGTCTTTGTCTGATTAGAAGATTCCGGCCACTTTTACAAAAGTACTGCATTACAAAAACCAATGAGAAGTGCCAGGATCACTGAAGCAGTCAGACTTCCATCACACAACTCCTAGGTTAGAAACAGCAGCTGAGAACTGCCAACTACCAACGACTTACACTGGAGTGTCTTGGAATGCTATTGCCCAAAACGTAAAGATCCAACTCAGTTGCAACCCCAGTGTGGCAACGAGCTCATGCCCCAGAGCATGGACTTCAAGCACATCAGGGCCCAGACTGAGCAACTTGTTGAGGTCCCTGCAGCAAAGTGATAACTATATGCAGAACAGCTTCCAGCTCTCATTGGGATACTATAATTGCCCTGAAACTCCCCTGAAACTTCTAATGTATCTAACCACAAGTAAGTTCAAAGATAAGACTATACCAAGAAAATGAAATACAACTTATTTTATGTTTAAAATACAGTGGAAGATTAAACTGTTAAAATGAAGATGAAAAACATTTGTAGATATCTCCGTTTAAGCTTTTTTCATTACTAAATGCAAATTAATCATACTGGATTTTTTTTATAAGAATAGCGAATCATATCTAAGTAGTTAACTGAAATAT